>NW_026521977.1:18330000-18487500 GCF_021234435.1 Artibeus jamaicensis
AAAGAGTCCCATTGAAAGTCTATTTTCAAAAATGACATTTTTATAAATACTAAAAATGATCTGCCTATATCTCGATGAACAGATAACCTGGGAACATTCAAGCAAAATTTGTAAATCTTTATGTTGATTGTCTGAACATTTACCAATAACACAAATAGAACAATCATCCTTGGTGCATAGTCACATAGTGGCACAGTCACATCCTTGAGTCAGTTTCTTGGGTGGATCTGTCTTTACTGCTATGGCACAAGAATTTTCAATTTAAAATTTTTTAATTTTTAATAAAATTATTTGTTCTTCAAAGTTGCATTTTCAAGTGAACTTGAAACTTCTGATACTTCCAATGAATAATTTTTATAGACTATAATTTCTATTAAAATATACTTGTTCTACAGGTCCTGAAGTGCCTGTGAAACACAGAAAAAAATTATACCAAATGGAGAATATTATCAGTTCTATTTTTTCAATTTTTTATTTATTGACTTAAGAGAGAGAAAGGGAGAGAGAGAGAAGAAACACCAGTTTGTTGTTTGACTTATTTACATATTCATTGGTTGATTCTTGCATGTGCCTTGACCAGGAATCAAATTCATAACCTTGACATATCGAGATAACATTCTAACCAACTGAGGTACCTGGCTAGGGCTATCAATTCTACTTTTAAGAATAAAATCTGTAAGTATTTTAGTCTAAATAACTTATAAAATGTCTCCTTAATCACCTTCATTGAAGTATAATTTACCTACAATAAAAGCACCCATTTTAAGTATATAATTTGTTGAGTTTTGACATATAAACATCCATGTTCCCACCAACACAATTACACTATAGAACATTTATACCACACCAAAAAGTCCCTTCATACCCTCTGTGGTCCATCTCCCCACTCCATGCCCCTTGGCCCCATGGAACCAGTGGTTTGCTTTCTCTTACTATAGTTGACTTTTCTGTGTTCTAGAGCTTCACTAAATGGAATTATACAGTATGTTGGTCTTCTGGGTCTTTCTTCTTTCATCCAGCAATGTTTTGAGATTCTTTCAGGCAGATGTTCATTTCTGTAGCTTTTTCTTTTTTATTATTGAGTTGTAGTCCATTGTATGGATATACCACATTATTTATCCATTTACGTGTTTTCCAAATTTTTTTAGTGGTAATGAATAAAGCTACTGTGAATATTCATGTATAAGTCTTTGTGTGGACATACGTCTTCCTTTCTCTTGGATAACACGTAGAAGTGGAATTGCTGGGTCATATGAAAAATGAGTATTTAACTTTACAAGAAATTATCAAACTGTCTTCCAAAGTAGCTGTAGCATTTTACACTCTACCGACAGTGTGTAAGAGTTTCAATTACTTCACATTCACTCACACTCGGTACTGTGAGTCTTTCTAATTTTAAGCACTTTAATATCCGTGTAGTGCTATCTCATTGTGATTTTAATTTGCTTTCACCTGATGACTAAAGATGTAGAGCAGTTTTTCATATGCACATTGGCCATTCTTCTTTTGTGAAGTTTTTGTTCAAATCTTTTACCCAGTTTTAATTAGGCTTCTGTCTAATTATTAAGTTGTAAATACTCACTATATATTTTAGATATAAGTTCCTTAACAAAGTGTTATAAAACTGCCTCCTAGTCCCTGATTTATCTTTTCTTTACTTTAATTATTACTTTAGAAGAGCAAAAGTTTTCAATTTTAATGAAATCCAATATATTAATTGTTTTTATTTATGGTTTCCTCTGTGTGTGTGTGTGTGTCCTATCTAGGAAATCTTTGCTTTGCCTCAGTCACAAAGAGTTTCTTCTTTGTTTTCTTCTAGAAGTTTTGCAGCTCTGTTATTTAGGTTATGACCATTTTCATTATGATTATAAATAGCTTTTATGTATGGTTTAAATACATATGAATATCCAGTTGGAACACTTCCCCTGGGGAATAGGGGAATGTCTTTCTCTCTCTTTTTAAAGATTTTGTTCATTTATTTTTAGAAGGGAGGGAGAGAAACATCAATGTACAAGAGAAACATCATTGGTTGCCTCTTGCATGGGCGTGGACCAGGGACTGAACCCACAACCCAGGCATGTGCCCAGACCAGGAATCAAACCTAAAGCTTTCAGTTTACAGGATGACGCTTCAACCAACTGAGACACACTGGTCACGGTGAGGACTATCTTTCCTTGTGGGATTACCTTGACACCTTTGCCAAAAATCTGACTGTGCCTAATTTATAAATTAACCTTTATCATTAAAAAAACTCTTCTGATAATATATGTATGGGTCTATTTCTGGGATACATGTTCTATTCTACTAATCTATGTACCCATCCTTACACCGAATCAACACTGTTCAATTAATACAGCTTCATAGCAAGTTTTTAAATCTTGTGAAGTTATTTCTACAACTTTTCTATTTCATTCTTACAAATTGAGAAAGCCAATTTGATTTATTTTTACAACAACCTGTCAGTCAACAGCAATATCACAGATGCAATTATGAATTATATGGTCACCCCAACCAACTGCAAGATATTTTCTACTCCAAATTAAGTTTCTTATTTTAATATAAGCATTACTTTATGTTAACTCTGTGCTTCACCACAATTTGCATTTGTATTATCACCAGAAACATAAATCATTTTATCTGCATTGATGGGCTTATTAGCCACATTTATAATAGCACTCACAATCATGGAAGATGTTTCACCTGTGACCAAATGAACTTTCAAATATTTTCCTCTAATTACATGAATTGGATTAAAAAGTAGAACCACTATTAAACTGAACTTAATTGAGTTTTTGTTTGAAATACCTGATATAATCCACATAAATTGGTCATATTTTGCAAACTTAACTATTTGCAAAATTCTCCTACTCATGGAGCCAAAACCTTAATAGCTTTTGCTGTATTGTAAGTGCACAAGAAAAAATACATACCTGTTGTGCACTACCTTGGATTTTCCCAGCCTCACCAGTTCTGCCTGATCATCACACCAGAGCATCCGACAGTTTCCATCTCAGCTCTGTACCCTCGGTTTGGATTTCTTACCTTCTGTGCCAGGTGCCTTTGTGGACACCCTGGCAAAACACCGTACTTTGCCATATGTAATGTGCTTCCCTACATAACATGCACCCATGTTTTTGGCCTAAACTTTCAGAAAAAATCTTTCATTTTAATTTTTTGAAAGATTTATTTATTTATTTCTAGAGAGAGGGGAAGGGAGGGAGAAAGAGAGGGAGAGAAACCTCAATGTCTATTTTGTGACCCCCACTAGGGACCCAGCCCGCAACCCAGGCATGTGCCCTGACTGGGAATCGAACCAGCAACCCTTTGGTTCACAGCCCAAGCTCAATCCACTGAGCGACACCAGCTAGCCTCATTTTAATTTTTTAATTTGATTTTTTATTTATTTGTATTTAAAAAGAAAACTAATTCTTGTAGTCCAGGGTATTGTTTTGCATATGGATACTGTTATTGTCTTCTAGAGTTACACTTTTAATGCATAAGCATAAATAAAAAGAATTATAAACATTTCTATAGATATGGAATTAATACTACCTATGTACTTTTTTCCCTCAAAAAGTTTGGCAAAGAAGTGTGCATTACACATGGCAAAATATAGTATTTGGCATGCAAGCACAATTTGGAAGTAAGATAATGGCCCCTGAAAGGAACCTTAAACCAATGATGCTAATTATTAAATGCTACTCTGTGGGGGGGCTCCGCCCACAGGGCCCCCCCAGCTGCCACAGTTGAGAATAAGTCTACCAAGACATGACCTTCTTGGGGAGGACAGGTGGCCGATCTCTCGAAGGAGAAGGGCCAAGGGTCTTTTCCTCAATGGGCTTTTACTGGTTTTTTTGTGTGGTTTTTTTTTTTCCACAGGATTACAGGTAAAGCTCATTAATCATTGTCAGGCAGTAAGGATCAAACAATAAATAACATACAAAGAACTCTGAGGGCCTCTTCTGAGTTGGCTGAAGGGCTACAAAACTTGGGGAAACAAACTCATTTCCTGCTCGGACCTTTATAATTTAATTGAGAACATTCTTAGCAAAGCAGGTTTCACAGGAGTTTATGTATTCTTTCTTAGGCCTGATCACCCTGGAGAACCTGCCCTTCCCAGCACAGGGCTGCACTGCCCTCTGTCATTGTTTTAGGCTTAGGTCAGGCAGGGGACAGTAAGGCAGCCAAGAGATTAGGAGACTTCTTGCAAACAGAATGGGGACTCAGGCTATGTAAAGCCAAGGGGCAAGGGTCCATCACCCTATTTTGCTATAGCCCCCTAAGTCCTTCCCCGGGGCCTTTCCGTGATCATGCCTGTCTTAGGTTGTTCCCCCCTTGGAGAGTCTTATCCGTCATTGGCTAACTGATCATGCATTAGGGGCCAGTTATGGATGAAGTACAAAAAGCAGAAGTGGTGCTCCTGCCAGGGAGATAAACTTTGTCTCCTTAGTGGCTTATGGTCCAAAGGTTGCTCACTTGGGAAAGGGGTGGGGGGTGCTACAGCTTCTGAAACCAGGCAGGGCGGTTCCCAACATCACCCTTTTCTTCACCTGCAGGACTGTCTTGAGCTGTGTTTAATGTTAACATGGCTCTTCAGGTAGTCTGATGGGTTGAAAAATAAGTCACAAGTAGTAGTGGTCAGCTTTGGCGACACTTCATGTTGACTCTCCTTCCTTCCCTGTCTCCTATTCCTGCTGCCCAAATTGCGTTCACAAATAAAATATTGAAATGTAGAGCTTTGTCTTAGGCACTAATTTCTGGGGAACCCAGGCTAATATTATTCAAATCAAGATGAGCAACATTAATTTATAGAAGTGAAAATTCATGCTGCAAAAGGCGACACCTAAACTTCTGAAGTCACCTGTGTTACCTTCCCAGAATAACTACAAACTTAATACTTCTTCAGAACATTTGTGTCTTCTGCTTTCCATTAGTCAATGATATTATCACTAGAGACCCCATAATAGATGGTCAATGTACACAAATATTATGTGCAAGTTATAATTTCATCAACTTTCTTGAATAACAATGCAGTTCTTATTTATAAAACTAACCTTCCTTCTTTCCTTCCTTCCCTGCCTCTCTCTTCTCTCTTTTCTTCCTTTCTCTGTTGGGTTACCTTAACAACTTAATATTAGATACAAATTTCTATGTTTGTGTAAGAATTTTACACACCCTTAATCTTTATAGCAACCCTACAGCATTGTGATAATTACATTAATTAATACATGCAAAACACTTAGAATGGTGCCTGACACTTGGTCAAGATTTAATAAATGTAACTTGCTAATATTAATTTTCTTTGGGGAAAAATTAGAAACAGGAAAAATTTCAGAAGTAGACAGAATTTACTGGAAAAATTTCAGGATCTGTTTGGAATTTTCCCCCTTCATTAGTATTCATTTACTCAGCAAAGCATTGGCTGAGCACCTAATCATTCTAACTCTTCTGATTATTTGAGGTTGGCTGCCATGTAATCAATATAATTTAATCACATCAATGCAACCAGTATAATTCTATTGTTGCATCAAATTTTTTAACCAATCTCAACTGAGTCAGAACAAGATAAACCATATAATAAATATTTATGAAGAACATAGCTTTAAAAATGGTTTGTAGATTAAATTAGCTCATTCTGATGTTCAATTTCCAGACGATAATTGCCCTACAGAAATGCCAGCAGGATACAAGATGCTGTAAAGTCAAAGAAATGTGAACATTAACAGAACAGCCAGGTCAGTTATGATGTCATTAAATAAAACACACTCACATAACGAGAAGCAATACAGACTATAAAACAGTTGATTTCTTTCCCCATAGAAAGACCAAATACATCTACCTTAAGCATGAGGACTGTTTGTGCCAATTAAGTTATATATTAGACATTTTTCATCAATTGAATGAGCATAATTAGAAATTCTAAGGATTTGATAAAAATATATTGAAAGCATATGATACTATAAAATCAAGTTTACTTTCACTTTTTAGTTCTTTCTGAAAAAAATTTTATTGAAATTACCGAGGTGACATTATATAGGCTTCAGGTGTACAATTCTACACTACATCACCTGTGTGCTGTCCTGTGTGTTCACCACTCCAAGTCTCCTTCCACCACCATTTATCCCCCTCTACCCTCGTCTACCTCACCCACCTCCAATCCCTCTGGTAAACACCATACTGTTGCCTGTGCCCATGAGTTCTTTTTTTAATTTGCTTAATCCCTTCACCTTTTTCACTCAACAGTCCCAACTCACCTTCCCTCTGGCTGCCATCAGTCTGTTCTCTGTATCTATGAGTCTGTTTCTATTATGTTTATTTGTTTATTTTGTTCATTAGATTCCACATGTAAATAAAATCATATGGTACTTGTCTTTCTCTGACTGGCTTATTTCATTTAGCATAATACTCTCCAGGTTTATCCTATAAAATCAATTTTAAAACCATCAACCAAGTACCAAAATTTATGTTTTTAAATATTCTACATCTTTCTGAACATAATGGGTTAAATAAGACATATCTAGGTGAAAGAGTAACTGATCTAATAAATAGTCGTTTGATAAGTCTTGGCAAAAACTTTGGGTTTACATCCCAGCAATTGAGAAAGCAAATTATTCTAACAGCTGAGGCACACATCTTTTTATAAAATTAGAAGAGGTTATAATATGGCTGTCAGTCAACAGAAAATTAAAAATAATTTTATCCTAGACATTTATGTTACTGTAAGTACATAATTTGGAAGAAGTTTAAAGAATCAAATGGCATTGCCATAATAAAATTTGTTCTGTTTACGAGGGATGTTTCTCAATGCTTACGTATAAAAGAAAAATTGGAATATATTTGATGCAAACACGCTCATTCTAGCAGTAAGTGATACCCATCCATGGATATATAGATAAATTTTTAAAAGACCCATTTGTTTCATTCATCATTTACTTTTTGTGGTCAATAATATAATCTTTTGCTTAATTGCCACACACTGTGTAATTGTACTGAAAACTCAATCCAGAAGAAAAAATTTAACTGTTAGAGGTATATAATCACAGATTTTTTTTAGTTTCAATCAATTTATTTACATATTTCTGTGACAGAGAAATATGAGAAAGTGATCAATAAAAGGCTTTCAAAATTAAAATAATTTACATGAGGGTGAAATTCTGTGGGTGAAGTAGAATGAAATATAAACTCCAGGGGAAAGAAAAAGATATAGAATTTTTGACTATTAAAAAGAGTGGGTCCAGCCCTGGCAGGTGTAGCTCAGTAGATTGAGCGCAGGCCTGTGAAGCAAAGGGTCGCCGGTTTGATTCCTGGTCAGGGCACATGCCTGGGTTGCAGGCCTGTTACCCAGTAGGGGACACATGAGAGGCAACCACACATTGATGTTTCTCTCCCACTCTTTCTCCTTCTCTTCCCCTCTCTTTAAAAATAAATAAATAAATAAATAAATAAATAAATAAATAAAATATTTTAAAAAGAGTGGGTTCATGTATTCTTTAAAAGCTTGATGGAGGGCATCCAACACTGAGGTACATAAAGGATGTAAGTCCAGTTTTATTTTGAACTGTCCATGTTTATAATATACCCAAAATTATTTTGTTTGCAATTTTCTGAATTTGCAATAATGCTTTTTGATGGTAAATATAAATTGCACAGGGGGTGCATGAATTTTCAAAATGAATTTGATACATATCAGAGCAAAAACATTGGGACAGTCCTCCTGTGAGACATAATGCCCACAGTGAACCCAAAGGATGAAGAAGCACTGTCTAGGGTAAGTGCACTGGGGGCTGGGTGGCAACCCTTGAAGGGCCTGAGCAAAGGCTGGGAGACAGGGGAGAGAGGGTGATGTGTTTAAGGGAAAAGTATTTCATGTAGCTGGAGTGTGGCCCCAGGAAGACAGCTGAATCTGTGTGAGGAGACAGATCATCCAGGTGAAAAGTCAGAATCAGCAGAGCTGCAGAGTCCAAAGATAGAGCCCAGGAGACGGAGAAGGTGGAGAGGACTTCTGAGGACCTTAAGTAGTGGTCCAAGAAGTGGCAAAAGAATGGAGAGGAGGAAGGAATCATGTAAGCAATAAGGGAAACGGTTTCCAGGAAGGGAAATGACGATAGTGTGCATTGGATTAAAGGGGGAAAGGATTGCTAGTGAATGCTTCGGTTAAGAGTCTGTAAGTAGCAAACCTCGGAAAGTAGTTTAACCCAGAAAAGTGGTAGTGTAAAAAGTCAGAGGAAGAGCTGAACATCCCAGCAGGGATCAAGGCAGCTGCCAGAACTTGGGCTGGAGCCTAGGTGGACTCAGTCTTTAGTGTGCTGCCTGCCATTCACCAGATCAGCTTCCATCTCTCCCAGTCTTTGATTTCTGTGCAAGTTTCAAACTTCGGGGAGATTGGCCCGGCTCAGGGCAGGTGTCTACTCTTAAATATTCAGCCGTGGCCATGGGGTATGATAATGTAGTGCAGAAATGGCCTGTGTGGGCCTATTTTCATGTATTGGGGCTGAGTTAGAGAAGGGGACACTGTTGTGAGCAGGGAACCACCCCAAATATGTGGGGGTCTACCACAGATTGCCTCAGCATGAGAAGTGATAGGAGCAGAAGTCAGATTGCAATGCACAAGGAGTGAATGGCTTTCAAAAACGTCCAGGATGAGACAGAGGGAGAGAAGGTGGTGACCAGGTGGAATGACTGGATCAGGCATCTTCATCCAATGGAACAGTATATACACATCTAGTGTTTCCCCCTCCCCCATGCACATGAGAATCTGGTTTTAAAGTTCACCTATAATAGTTTCTCCAAATGCCTGAACTCTAAGATAGCTGATGTCAGGGGAAATCGTGATGGGGGGCGGAGAGAACATGGACTTCAGATACAGAAGACCTGGGTTTGATACCTGGGCTGTGCCTCTGAATAGTTTAGTTTCCCCCAGCCTCATTTCTAACATGTAAAATGGGCATAATAAGAAATGTGAAGTTATCCAATCATAAAATGGGTAAACTATAAAGGGCCAAATAAACAATACTACATAACATCCAAAACAAACACACACATTAGAAATGTCTCAGATACGCTGACAGCAGCCTCATTTATGCTCTTCAGAAAAATCCACACATCTATTAATCTAGTAATATTTTTGTTTTGGAGAGTATAGAACTTTGGAAATGAAAGGGTCAATAGTAATAATAACTGTAGGATTGTATTACAAAGAAGCCAGTGTCCAGAGGAGTTTAGTGACTCATCCAAGGTCACACAGCTAGTAAGAGGCAAGATGAGGGCTTGACTCAAGCTTTCCTGACTTCTAATCCTGCACTCATTCTACTTCAGCATCTACTTGTTGTTATCTGATTTATGTGTTGAAGTGTATATAACACACTATTTCTGCTATATTGTATGTGATTTTTAAAAGAGTCTTTCCACTGCAGTGAAATCGACTTCTTTAGAAGTAAAAGAGATATCTCTACTGCATAGCCTCAAATGGGAAGAGAAATTTCTGTTAGATCAT
This sequence comes from Artibeus jamaicensis, assembly GCF_021234435.1. Taxonomy (NCBI): domain Eukaryota; kingdom Metazoa; phylum Chordata; class Mammalia; order Chiroptera; family Phyllostomidae; genus Artibeus; species Artibeus jamaicensis. The sequence goes on from NW_026521977.1 coordinate 18,339,494, forward strand.
GGAGTCCTTGCCTTTCAGTGGTGGGGATAAAGAATTCACGCTCATATAGCTCAAGGGAATGGCTCCTCAGAGCCACCAGCAGCCTCAAACTATGAGGCCTTCTTGGAAGCACAGGTCTGAATCTTGGCGGGGTCAACATGAGAGCTTAACCTTTTAAGACAGATAAATTGAGTTCTTGGAATGCCCCTATTTAGTGGGCTCGTAGGGGTCTTTCGGATGAGCCCCTTGCTAAGTGAAGCTCTGTCTGCTTTGCGTCAACTTTACACAATCTTGAGATAATCTCAGACTGGATCTCCATGAAGCCTAAACCAGCATAGGAAATTCAGTCTATCAACTCTTTATTTGGCATGGGAGAAATTGCTATATTGTCTACTGCAACATTATTCATCATTGTAAGGTTTAGAAACTGCCTAAATATTCAAAAAATTAGACAATGTTTACATGGATTATGACCCATTTGTATAAAGAAAATCACAATTAGAATCTAAGCATCACATAGAGCTAATTATAATATTTTATATTTTTGACAAATGTTGGCACAGTATTTACTCAGCCTGGAGGAGGTCTTATGTATGAGTCCTTTCATAATGTTTTTATTTATTAATCATCATATTACCTGATGATTTACTAATCATCATATTACCATTAAATATGATAATATTTACTAATTATCATATTATAGCTACCATCCTGTAGCTATTAACTATGACCACTGCAGACAACTTCTGGGTTCCAGTGGGATTTATTAGGATGCAGGTGGAACTAAATAATTCTAGGTGTGGGGTTTTAGTCCTTTATACTGAAAGATGAAAACTCTTAAAGAGTTAAAAGCACTGTATAAATTTAAGTGCTATATCTCTATTAAATACTTGTTCTAGTCTAAATAATAAAATACTTTTCCTGCTAAGTAATTCTTTTTCTAGCCTAATAATTTTTCAATGTCTAATTCTGGCAAGGTAACAATGGTATAAATAAATTTTAATAAGCTATAATCAGAGGACTGTAATAATTTCAGGAAGTATGTGAAGTTGGAATCCTCATACATCACTTATGGGAATGTAAAATGGCACAGTGTTTTGGAAAACAGTTTGGCAGTTTCTCAAAATGTTAAACAGAGAGTTACCATAGGACCCAGGCCTTCTACCTTAATAGAAATTAATACATATGTCCACACAAAAACTTATGCACAAATGTTAATAGTAGCATTATTCATCATAGCCAAAGAGTGTAACCCCAAGTTCCACCAGCTGATGAATGGATAAACAAAATGTGGTACATTCATACAATGAAATATTATTTGCCATGAAAAGGAATGAAGTACCAATACCTGCTATAACATGGATGAAGTTTGAAAACATGATGCTAAGGGAAAGAAGCCAATCACAGTGGGCCATATATTGTATATAAAACACCCAAAATAGGCAAATTCCTATAGACAGAAAATAGAAGAGTGGTTGCCTAAGGCTGTGGGTGAATGGGGTGCTTTGGGGGAAATGCAGATCAACTGCTAGCGGGCACAGTTTCCTTTCTGAGTGGTGAAATGTTCTAAAATTGACCGTGGTGATGGTGACACAACTCCGAATATACTAAAAACCATGGAATCGCACACCTTGAATGGGTGAACTGTATGGTATGTGACTTATATCTCAATAAAGCTGTTAAAAACAACCTCAGATACTAAATTTCTGCTCTCCAATGAAATGCGAGGTCAAACATACTAGAAAGTATAGTATGTGTTTCCTTTCTGAACTCGAAAGGTTTGAGGCACCTGTAAGTTCAGATTTCAGATGAATAGGGAAAGGCACATCCGAAGCCACCCACAAATGAGGAAAATACCTGCTGTAAAATTTAGATCAGAAGCGCAACACTCCTTGACTGGCTTTGAAGACACCATCCAATGATGGATGACCGTGTTGATGCAATGCAACAAGCTAAGTATAAACCAAAGAATTCTGTTTTACACCTCTCCCACAAAAATAATTTCAACTATCACAAAAGCCAGTGGAAAACCATAATTTGCATGGTAGTGAGTGATCCAGTTCTGTGATTTCCTTAACCAATTGATCCCAATCTGCCCATCAGAAGCGAAGGCAATTTTGATATATCTTTTGCTTTAGCCAGAGGGAGGAAGACATTCCCACATAATAATCACATCCTTATAGAAATTGAAAACGTATGTTCAAGCCATGGTGGTCCTGCAAAAATATAAGCTCATAAAAGGGCTCTTGATTCATTGTCATCATTCATTTTGTTCACCGGAATAACCAGAGTTTTGCCAGGCTATATCATGACTGATAGCTTTTTCATAAAGGGATATTTTACAAAATATTGAAATGTAGCCTATTTCTACCTGATAAATGCCTGGACCTGTAAACTTTGAACCTGCATTGGCCTTTGTTGCTTGTGACCTTGTTTAAATGATTAATGTTCTTTTAACAACTGCAGGCTGCAGGAGGCAGCGTGAACTTACTGGGGCCAGATCCTGTATTTGAGGCAAAAAAAAAAGCTGTTCAAACATAAAACAGCTAATAATATGCTCTCGTACCCAAGGAGTTGTATCATTTTTTAATTTCAGTTACCTTACTAAAGGGTGGTATGTATTTTTGAAAGATACTTTTTAATTTTAAAATTAAAAATTAAAAAAATTTAATTTCCCTCATATTTAATTTCTATAAAAATAGAACACTATGTCAATACAATTTATTCATCATCTCCAAACTGAAAATGAATGAACAATTAGGATTATTTTATCACACATTTTATTTTTTTAATATTTTTTAAGATTTTATTTATTTCTCTTTAGAGGGGAAAGGAAGGAGAGGGAGAGAAATATCCATGTATGGTTGCCTCTCGTGCGTCCCCTGCTGGGAACTGGCCTGCAACCCAGGCATGTGCCCTGACTGGGAATCGAACCACGATCTTTTGGTTCGCAGGCCCGTGCTCAATCCACTGAGCTACACCAGCCAGGGATTATCACACATTTTAAATTAATCTTGTCTTATCAATGTTTAGCAGCACTTTGTACTACTTGGCTATTATCATCAAAGTTGGCGAGTCAGATCATTACTGAGCTATGTGAAGTCCTAACCCCCCTAATTCTACCCTGTGTTAGTATCCACCTTAATATATTGAATAATATATCTCAACATCCACTTAAATACAGAAGATCTGCATTTAGCAGACTGAATAGAATTTCTTTCAGGAATTAAATGACAAATGAACTGGAATTTTTTAAATTAACATCACTCTGGAGATAGCAAATTTTTTCCCTTTATACCAGAGTTAAAAACAAAAGCAAAAAAAAATCCCAAATTCTACTGGTGTACAAAATGTTTTATGAGCCCAAAAGTTCCCTGAAAACGTTTATAGGAATTAAAAATTAGAAGTTGTTAGCAACTTATTTGCTGTACATCATTACTTCTAGTGGGTAAAAGGGTAATTGTACTCTTAAAGTGAGTGTGTTTGATAAAATATATTTTTATGACTATGGCAAAAAAAATCTTTCTCTAAGGAGAAGGGGAACCAAGGGGTACCCCATTAGGGATGGAGAGAGCAACTTTCTTTGACAGAGTTCATCTACCATGAAATCAACAGAGTATCACATGAGCATTACAAACGAGGCGTTTCCTACCTCATCCAAGATCCACATCACTATATGTTTTGTTTAGCAATTTACATAAAATATTACTAGAGGTAAGTTTTTTTTTCTTAATGGCTCCAAGGTTAAAGTTGAAAATACCAACTTGAGGTTGTGCAGAGATGTGGCCATATTGAATGTCATTTCCACATTTTCCAGTAAATCATTTCATTATCCATAATAATAATCTTCACTGGCTTTACAAATAATTGCTTTGCTAAACTTAAAGGAAGTCTGATTTTAATTTGCTATCTACATCTACATTCTCATATTCTTTTTATAGATTTTTTAACAAGTTATCAGTAGGATCTTCCTTCACTCAACTATAAGTGAAAGTTTTATCTATCTTGAGATATCACTAAAATAATTTATGGCTGGGGAAACAAAACCTTTTGTCTCAGAATATATTTCTTCCCGACAGCTGTGGTATTTCAGGGAAAGCACCAAAGCTATGATGGTCTGGACAGCAATCAACTGTTCTTAATAGGAAATTTTACAGACTTCTAATAAGATATCCTCCAATAATTTATGGGGAGAGGTTTTGAAGTGAAGAGGCATTGTTTGGCAATATGTTCTTCCTCTAATCTCAGGAAATTTAAATAAAAGAGTGCTCATTTCCTCTGAATTCAGCAGTTCTCCTTTAAAAAAATAATTAAGGAAAACACCTGCTGTGAGAGTCCCACAACATGGCTTACTTGCCCTGAACCAAATTTCGCTAAAACAAATAAACAAACAAACAAACACATTAGTACCGTTCAAAATTTCTCTTGCGGACTTCCCGGCCTGGGACAGGTTAGGAATTTCCACCAGGCCATAGTTTTCTGAACGCCATCAGAGAAATGTCCCCTGTTTACTAACTGTATAGAATAACCCCCAGGTCACCCTGCTTCCTCACACCAGTGGTTCCCAATCTGTTCTATATCATGACCCCCGCCCCTCAGCTGTTTTTTTTTAATGTTTGCTTGATGTTATCTGTAATCCTTCCCATTAAAGTTTCCACATTCATCTTATTGATTTCCTACCATTTTGTTGTGGGGTTTTGTTTGTTTAGATTTTGTTTATAATGTTGTTTTCCTACTTAAAAAAATGGAACTTTAAACTCTTTTCCTGTCCTTTTAGAGGCAATTTTTATCACTTTAGGATAAGCCAGCATTCATTCCCTTTAGTCCCTACATAGGGTAGGGGTTAGATTACATCTGTGGCCCCCATGCTTTATGGTACACACAAATCACGGGGCATCCTGTTGAAAAAGTAGTTCTGACTTAGTGGGTCTGAGGTGGGGCTAGAAGTCCTGCATCCGGAACCAGCCCCCAGGTGATGCCAGAGCTACTGGCCCTTGCAGTACATTTTGAGTGGCAAGGACTAGACAATATCAATGGCCTCTTCCAACTGTACACATCCTGGGGTTTCCAGTGGGGTTCCTGTGAAGTCACTGGAGAGCCTAGGAAATGACCCAAAATTCTGATCAGAAAATTTCAAAAAATTTGACAGCCGCATACATTGCCCTTCTTCAACAAATGCAGCCAGGAGAGGTAAAATAAACCTAAATTAGCTGATAGCAGCAAGTGTGATGTTGAATACATCTTTGTCTTCAGTCCAGAGATAATTATTTTATTCATCTTTATGCTCTTTCCCTCTCCCTGTTTTGCTCCAATAAACTTGACTCCCCCCCCACACACACACACATTCAGTTGGGTAGCTCCTGTACTTACACAAATTTTGCTTTAATTCATCAACCATCATCCAGAAACTCACATCTGTACTGTTTTTTTTTAAAGATGCCACATTATGCCTCTAGTAAGATGTACACAAATTTATTCAAAGCATAATTTGAATAAATTATGGTCCTCGAGGAAGAATGGGAGGAAATGAGAATTCACCATAAATGTTCCCAAGATACCCTGAGGCTTTAGCCACTAATCCAGGAGACTCCGTTGCCCGGTACCAGCTCATTCCTATTGTGTAAGTAGCTAGAGATGGGTGATTCTGAAACCTTTAGCCAAAATATAAAGCAAAAATTTCCCCAAATTAAAAAAATAATTTGCTTTCTCAGAAAAATAAAAATTGACCTGCCTTTTGACCCAGCAATTCCACTGCTAGGATTATACCCCAAGAATCCTAAAACATCAATTTCAAAGAACCTATGCACCACAATGTTCATAGCAGCACAATTTACAATAGCTAAGAGTTGGAAGCAACCTAGGTGCCCATCAGTAAATGAATGGATCCAAAAATTGTGGTACATATACACCATGGAATTTTATGCAGCAGAGAGAAAGAAGGAGCTACTACCTTTTGCAACAACATGGATGGAACTGGAAAGCATTATGCTGAGTGAAATAGGCCAGGCATTGAAGGACAAATACCATATGATCTCACCTTTGACAGGAAGCTAAAGAATAAAACAAACAAGCAAACAGAATAAAAACAAAGACGCTGAAATAGAGAACAAGTGGGCAGCGACCAGAGGGGGAGAGGGAAGGGAACTTAAGGGGAAAAAGGGGGAGAGATTTTGAGGAACAAGTATGAAAGACACAGAGATGAGGACTGGGGGGGGGGGGGGGAATGGGAGGGAGGGGGGAGACCGGGCGGGGGGGGGGGAGAGAAAAAAAAATGTACTTAAAAAGTAACTAAATAAAATTTAATATTAAAAAAATAATAATTTGCTAGCTTAGAATCTAGTGTTGTGGGCTGGGTTTTCATGAATTTTCCTTTTTGGAGTAAGAACTATACTAATTTAGAAAGATGGAAAACTGATAACTGTTTTCTGGTATCTTTGTCTCCATTTTATATATTTTTATACAGCTCCAAGGTGATGACCTCAATCTTATACTTCACTTTGTAGATGAATACCCAGTAGATGAAAAGTACCCAGTAGATGTAGATGAAAAGACTTCAAGAATACTCAAGTTACATTGGATAAGTGTAAGTGGAAAGGGTTTTTAAGTCTTTCAAGAACTTTTCCTAAAATTTGGAAATGTATGTGCATCCCATAAGCTTCAGGTCAGATCATTTGATCTGTTCAGAGACCAAAACAACTGAGGTCTGACATAAATTCAAAGACCTCCAGCAACAAACACAAAGCAAACAAACAAAAGATGGAGACCAGGATGGGGGACAGGGCCGGAAAAGTGGGCTAGAACTGAAATAGCTGCCTCTTTCTGAAAACGTTTTTCTTCAAAGAACATTTAAGAACTGCAAGGGGATATCAGCCTAACCAGTATAATCCAAGGGATCAACTGTATAGCTGATTATACAGGCAGCTGACCTTCAATTAAAGTTATTTATTGCTGCATAACCAGCTATCCTAAAACTTAGAGTAGTTTATTATATAGCTCTTCTTATTATATCTCATAATTTTGTGCATTGGGATTTCGAAAAGGTCTTGGCTGTTCCACGTGGTATCAACAGAGGTCACCTAGGGGTATGCAGCTGGTAGATGGGTTTGTCTGTAGGATCCAAGCCCCTCTACCCTTGCTTGGTGACTTGAGAGGATGGCTGTAAAGCTAAGGCTCGGCCAGGACTGGCGACTGGACTGTCATCATGAGGCCTCTCCAGCACGGCATTTGAAGGGTCAGCTGGTGCCCCGCTGAACAAGGAGGAATCTGCATGGCCTTTTATGATCTGGTTTTGGAAGTCGCACACAATCCCTTCCTTTTGGTCAAAGAAGTTGCAAACCTGCCCATAGTCAAAGGAAGGGAACACAGGCCCCATCTCTGGAGGGGAGAAGCGTCAAAGAATCTGCAGCCACCGTGAAAACCTGCCGCAGCCTCCAACCCATGAAGTTAGAAATGGTAATCATCATTCAGGGACTGGCTAGTAGAGTGAAAGCAAACTCAAACTTAAGTGCAGCCTGTCTTCTCAAGGTGTGTATAAAAGGATATGTTGGAAACACAAGACGCATCTCCTTAATCACATATTCAGATGCAGAAATTAACCCTCTAAAACTTTATTACTCGTTTTTGGCAAATTCAATCACTTTTTAAAGATTACTCACTACTGGTAATTATATTCTATTGCCACCTGCTTTTCAAAGCACACAAGTAATGGTACCCACTGTCGACTACAAGACAGTGAATCATAGCTCTTGCTAATAGCCATATACTGTTAGCTTCTGTAAGGTCTTTTTTTCTGTTAGGATTTTACTCAGTAACCCTGAAAAATAGATAATGGTTAGTTTACAAAGTGTTTGCTATCTGCGAATTAACTAGTACAGGGAGGCAAAGATACTATTGTTAGGAACTGTAGTCATGGTGTATTGAGTGGCTTTGTTCCAGGTGTTGTTTTTAATCCTTTACCTACAATTACCGAGCTTCTGCCCACCACTTTGCAAGCAGGTTATTAAATTCTTTATTATTTTTAACTGGCAAAACAAATTAAAACCCAGGGAGGATTTATTTTTGGAAAAGCTATGACATAGAATGATATAGAAAGCTTTGTAAGCCTCACACATTCACTTGTTCACTGTCCAAACTGCTTTTCTCGGCTTTGCATGCAGTTAGGAAAGAACTGGCACAAGCCAGCTCCTCCGAGAAAGAGGCATCCTCACACCTTTAAGGGCCTGATTCTCGTGGATGGTGTTTTCCGGCACAACTTCTTCTACTTTTTTATTTAAAGGTCAATTAAATATAAATAGAATCGGAATAAAAAAAGAATGCAGAAAAAAGATATATGTAAACCCACTTGGGGAGTGACTGCTGAGAGGTACGGCGGTTCTCTGGGGGCAATGAGAGCGCGCCAGAATCAAACATGGCGCTGCCTGCACAACTTTCTGGAAAAACAAACCCTCCTGAATTGCACATTTTTAAAGGGTGAGTTTTATGGTAGGTGAGTTACATCTCAACAAAAATATAACCCCGCTGCTAATAATACATGATTCCTACAGAAAAATTAGGGAAAGGGATATGAAGAACAACAAAAAAACCTTTAAAAATACTTGAGCAAGTGGAGCGATTGTAAAGTACAGTCTAATTTATATTTCCCACCATTGTGTTGACAGTACCCGCCGCAGCGAGGCCTTAAATTCTGCAGTCAGGCAAAATGACTAGTGAGTTAATCTTTGCCACTTGTCCCCACTTACTATCACCACGCCAGCCACACTCCTTAAACTGCTCATTAAAGTGTCAGGGAATGAATGCGACCCAACCCTCTTCAGCGGGGCTCTAACGAGGCTAGGCTATCGGCACCACCAAATCGATATGTAAACTCACACGCTCCGTTGGATCAACTATTCAAATGAACGTTTACTTGGCAACTCATTTGAAGACACTGCACCAAAAAAACCCACCACACTGAAAATTGCTGCTCGTGGTTACTATGAAGATGAACAGCTTTTTTTGGTGTCTTTTCTTCATCTGATTCATTTATCCACCATTCAGGTTCACATTAGTTTGAAAATAAACGGTCTATTAGACTCTTTCCTGAAAAAAAAGAGGCCACAAAAATGCCTGCCAGTAAGTAGTACTTAGGGAGCATGGCTGATACTAACATTCTGAGATAATATACGCAAAATAGCTTTTAAATTCCAGGTCTAAATAGGTAAAAAAAAAATTTAAAAAGTTTCTTGAAATAAGTCATTGAATGCTAGGGTTGCAGCTATAATTCTATACTCCCCACCATATTCTTTTATAACAAGAACATTGACCCAGAATTTTTGCCACTGGAGACCGACCGCCACTGGAAATAGCAGGGGCGGGGGGCTGCTGAGAGAGTAGGTTGAAGTCGCATAGCTGAGCTGCAAGGAGCACCAGCCAGCACCTCTCTCTCTGAATTGCAGGGTACAAGACCCTGAAGCGGTGAGGTCGCCTGGAGCTTGCAGTCCCTCTCCTGGCATGCTCAGGCCCCTGGTGGCCTCCCACTGCCCTTGCGATGCCTGGAGCCCTCTGATGTGTCTCTCCACTCAAGCCGGCACCTCTGACCATGGCCTTTGCTCCCCAATTAGCCTTTTCATAGCTCTCCAGCAAACCTCCTATTTCCTCATTGATCTCACCCCATAAATATTAGAAAAGTGATATGGAATATTTACAAGATGATCTTTGAACCCACCCCCCAACCGGTCTGTACAAATGGCCTTTGTTATTATAACTGAGGTGTTAGTAGGCAGTGTGGTTTCCTTGCATATTAAAAGAGGCTGCTTGTGGTGACACTTCCCCAAGGAATGAATCTCATGGTGGAATGATGAAGGGGAGGAATGTTTTGGGACGCAGAGATTTCCCATCCAACTCTCCGTCTATCCAGCCATCACATCATACAACTGCTATCTACTCTGTGATATTGTCAAACATGTAAGGCTTCTGAATTTCATTGGTTCGTAGGTAGGGACTGAACTTGGCATCTCTAATGCTAAATTGCTTATTATTGTATTTATACTAACCGTATGGCTGAGAAAATGTGAATTACTTCACTTCAGGGAGTTTCTGGCTGTGTTTAGCAAAAGCTTATTGTTCCACAGGGGTTGTTCATTATCCCAGGGGTGTCCCTCCTACTCTGCGTTCCTCCTACTCTGGCCCTTTAAATTGTCCAACCCACCAGGCGCCACACCCTGGGTCTTGTGAAAAGGAGGCACAAGCAGCAGAAGCCTCCTTGAACACACGGAGGACCATTTCCCAGATTCTCTATCACTGTGTTGCCACTTTAAGGCCTCAGATACGTGGCTCCACACCCCTCAGTATGTGCTCCTCCCCTTCTGTTTGAATACCTACCATATCCTCTTCTGGCTTTATGAACTTTGGATTTTCACAAAACTTTAAACTCTTCTCCCTTTCCCAGCTTTGGCACACCACTTAATTTCAGATGAGAAACTCTACCCAACTAGAGCCCCATACAGACCAGCTTCATGTCCCAGCAAAGAGGTATAGATTCACCCAGGAAGAATCATTCCTTCCACCCTAGTAACTGTTATATAAGACACTGATTTGTTATACAATGGCTTACTTAGATTCCCATTAGCTGGGACAACCTGAGAAAATAAATTCTTTTCTTTGTAAGACTATAAATCCCATTTAAGCAACCTTAGATGATGCCAAATACATGACACATTCTTGCATGTTTTGAAAAATGTTTACTGCATGCTCTGATATTTAATGTCTCACGTTGAACTGCAGGAGACGCGTCCTGGGCCACTGAAGGCAGTGTGCTCTAGCAGTGGATATAAAGAATATGCAAGATTTTTATCATTGCTGTTGTTTTACAAAAGTAAGACACTGTTTTTCTGATGTTGCTTCATAAATCACGATAAATTTAGCCAATTTAGACTTGGCCCAAGAGTCTTTACACAGGCAGCTTTTTAAAGATTTAAAGAATGAGGAAGGACATTGCTGTTCACACTGTACTTTTTATGTGCTTGGTTGGTGTGAATTCACTTGCGAGTATAACATGAAGGCCAGGTCTGTAGATTTATAAATGTAAACAAATTGGTTTGAACTTAGCTGACACCACACCGACATGCTCAGAAGAAATCTTTCTTCTATCATGAACTTCTATTTGCAACTGGTACATCCACAGGTTAGCACTCAGCATCCTTCCTTCTAGGAGTGTTCTATGCAGCAGAGTCTGCAAAGCGCAAGTGAAGGATACGTCCCAGAGTCACTGAAAGCTGGATGTATCAGTTCCTAAGTTACTACACATTACGTGTCTTAAAACAAGAGAAATGTATTCTCTCACAGTTCTAGAGGCCAGAAATCCAAAATCGGGCTTTTGGCAGGGTCGTGTCCCCTCTGGAGACTCCAGGGGAGAATCCTTCCTCCAGCTGCTGGTGGCTCCAGGCATTTGTGGTTTGTGGCTGCATCACTCTCATCTCTGCCTCCATCTTCAGGTGGCTTCCTCTTCTCCCTGTGTTATGTCCTTTTTGTTGCTTATAAAAACACTTCCCATTGGAATTAGGGCCCACCTGGTAATACAGGGTGTTCTCATCTGAAGATTCTTAATGTAACTACTTCTGTAAAGATCCCTTTTCCAAATAACACTACATCCTCCCATCTTCGGGGAGCCACCATTCAACCCACTATGTCAGGGTTTCTGGACGTGAATGAGATGCTCTCTGTGAGATGCAGTGTGGGGGGAGCTGGAAGGCAGAAGGAGGAGGGGCTGTCTTTCCACTCCTTTGGCTGAAGTTGTTAGTAATCACAGTTTTGAAGATCTTAGGGATAGCCTGTAGCTTTGTGAAGATCAAGGGCAGTTATAGGGCCATGCGACGGCTTCCTTATCTCCAAAGTGCAGCCCCTGCCCCATATCAAAAGGAGCCTTCTGGCCCTGGCCAAGTAGCTCAGTTGGTTAGAGCGCAGTCTGGATATGCCAAGGCTATGGGTTCAAGCCCTGAGAACCACATACAAGAATCAACCAATGAATGCATAAATAAGTGGAACAACAAATTGATCTCTCTCTCCCCCCCCTTTCTCCTTTCCTCTCTCTCTCTAAAATCAATAACAACAGGCTCCTGATTCCCCTTTCTCAACTGGGGCAGAGGTGGCAGCTCCCTGGTGGGTTAGTACTTCGATATTGTTCTGGCACTTATTTTGGAGATTCAACCCTGAACGCATATTAAATCACGTTCTGCTTGAAACAGAAAGTTAGTTCTGCTTCTTGCAATCAAACCCTGTCAGTACCTTCGTAGCTGAAAATAAATTTTTTATATTTAAGATAGTATCCTTTTAGATTGAGCTCCATCCTGTCTCTGATGCCTGGCTCATAAGGACTAAACCAAAGAGTGAGTTGAACAGTGAAGCACAGGGCATTTCTTTTTTAGAGCAGGGAAACAAACTATTCTGTTACACAGTAGTGACATATAAATGACACTATACACTTGCCAAAACCCATAGAACTTCACAGCACAAAGAGTGAACCGAAATAAACACAAATTTTCAAAAACTCATTTAGGAGGCTGGTGTGTTGGTGGTAGGGGGGTGTTCTCTTAGAGAATTCGACAAAATAATGGCTCGTTTGCAGTTATGTGGGACAACCTCGCTCAAGCAGTGAGGGGGGAAGATGCCGACCTAAGTGACCTTGGAAATGAGTAGTCTCTAAGGTTAAAGGCCAAACTAACTTTTTAAAAAAACGTCATGTTAAATTTGTTTCAAGCGTTTTTTCCCATCTTTATTCTTATCTGGGACATCCACTAAGGAACATAGAAGAGAATCCTGGCCTTTGTCATAAATAACTTACATATTCTTGAAAATTCAAGATTTGTTCCTGAGCTAAAATGCTAAGGTTGTGAAACAGCGGCTCAAGGCACTGATTCAGCCGACAGACACACTGTGTAGTTTTAAGAATACGGCCATAAGTTGTTTATATTCTAAAATCAAAGGACTACGTACAGATGATAGGGATTTCCAGCTTTTTTTTTTTTTAATCAGAAGTGTAGCGACCATGGATTGAAGCTAAGAAGGTGCTGGCTCTTTAGACAAGACCCGTTATCCAGTTTGGCGCAGTTTTTACTGCTCCCTTGTTACCTTGTAACCTGAGATGCCCCACTGATGGCTGGGTCTGCAACCCCAGAGAATAAGGAAGATGGGGGCAACCTTATGAAACATTATTAAGAGAATAAAGCTTGTCCTTCTAGCTTACCTACATCATGCCCCCTTTCAGCACCGTTTTAACATCTTCTAGCCTCACTCTACCCATAATTCCCAAGGCTCCTTGATTTACTTCCTGTTTTCCCAGAGAAAAGCAATCTGACAGCGTGCACCTTAACATGGAGTCCTTATTCACAGAGAAGACAAGCCTAGAAAACACCGTTTGTAACTGAAAGCAGGGGGTCTTTAATGGCAACATTCTAGGCACCGTGAGGCATATTCTTGGCCATCGCTATTCTACCCATTTATAACATAGGTCTTGGGTACATTCTCTGTATTAAAGTTTGAGAGGCAAGTCTTTAAGTGGAATTGCAATTCCTCTTTTTTCTCAACATGGACACAGTAATAGTGAAACATACTAGTTAAGAAGCCTTCAGTGTTGAAAACTACTCATTAAATTTATTGGTTCTTTGATGTCCAATTCATGAGCAAACCATCAGAGCTATTTTGCCAAAGGAAGTCAAAGTCATCAAGTTGTGTTTTTTAATGGGGATTGATACACTTTTATGAAACGGACTTTGAGGAATTTTAAAAGGACATCCATTTCCCTTCTCCCTAAGTACGGTAACCTTGCCGTGACCCCTTGAGCCAACCCAACACTAGTGTGCATTTGCTGCTCTTTCATGAATTGCACAACCTGTCCCACAAAGCATTCTGACTTTTACCCCTAAATATCAAAAACTTTCTGTTAGCCAAGAGAAGAAAACATCATTATCCCGAGTCTTTCTCGTACTTGCTTCTATGGAAACCACTGACCATATACAGGAAAAGAGCAGGCAGCCAAAGCTTAGATGGAGGCATTTATCTTCCCTTTATGATAAAAAGTTAGGCCGGTGACTTGGAAACTCACTACACGCTTCATTGGCAGAAATGCTCTCTTTCTGCTTGAAAGCGTGGGGACTAGAGAGGTGCCTCCCCTCCCTGGGATGAGTAAAAACAATATCATTTTCCATGATAGCTGCTGAATTGAAGTGAAGGATTATTTATTTAAACTTCTGAAGCATGAAGCAAAAGGCAGCCAGTGTGTACTGTGTCTGTCTCAGGGACCATAAGTCAGGGGAAGAGTTTACGAAGCGTTTGGTCGGCTGGCCCATTCCCACTTTCCCGTGGAAACGACACAGAATGGGAGGGGGTAGCACAAGCCTCTGAACAGCGCCCCTACCCCCGCAATCCAAAAAGCAGTATTTCCTGCTCCTTACTTCCTACCACTGCCCGATCCTATAACCTCTTCTTTCCTCATGAAAATATGTTTTAAATTATTCCACCGCTGACGGTTGATGAAAAGCTCTTGTGTCACTTACCAGAAGCCATTGTTATTACCGAGAACGGTGGGTCTGGCAGCCTTCGCTATCCCCGGTCCAATCCTATTGTCAGCCCCACACGACACCCTGGGTTTTCCAAATCCCATCACATCATCACCTGATTGATCCCGTGAGTGAGACACAAGCCTTAAACCCTGGGGTGGCTGCCTGCAATCAGACCTCCTGCGTGCGAGCCTCCAGACAAGGTCTCCCCAAAGCTGCACGAGCGCAAGTTCAAGTTGCCAAAACAGATGTGGAAGGTGAAGTTTAACAATGGCCTTGTTAGCTAGTTAGTTTTTACTTTTTTTCATCTAAACAGAAGTCCTTCACCAGATCCCAGAAGCTAAGACTCAAAACCTCCCTGATTTGGGCTGACACTTCAAAATACACTGCCCTGCGCCCTTTCTCTCTGTATTAGTTTCCTACCGTTGCGGTAACAAATGATCACAAAGTTAATGGCGTAAAACACAGAAATCTATTCTCTTATAATTCTGGAAGGCAAAAGTTTAAAATAAGTCTTATGGGGCTGATATTAGTGTTGGCTGAGCCAGTTTTTTCTAGAGACACTGGAGGCAAGGCTATTACCTGCTTCTTCCAGCTTCTAGTGGCTGCGGGCCTTCCTCGGGTTGTGGCCCTTTACCTCCACCTTTGCTTCTGTTGTCTTGCCACCTTCTCCTCTTCCTGCGTCAAATTTCTCCTTGTCTCCCTCTTATAAGAACTCTTGGGATTACATATAGGGATAATCCAGGATACTCTCCCCATCTCCTTCTCAATTAAATTTTTCACTTAATCACACCTACAAAGTTTCTTTTGTCATGTACGGCAATATGCACAGGTTCCCAGGATTAGGATGTGCTTGTCTTTGGGGCAGAGGCATACACGTTCAGTCCTCCCAATGCCCCAAGTGTGAATGAATGACATTGTTAATATTGCCTTCTGGGTAGTATTCTTTTAAAATAAGAACTTGGATATTAAAAGAGCACAGTGCTTTATCGAAGCAGTAATTCTTTGAGGGAAAAAGCTTCAGGACTCTTGTGAGCTGCTCTAAATGGGTGTGCTGTAAATATTCAAAGGTTTTGATATTTGGATCTGGAAAAAAGTTTTTTAAATTCAAAGAAGTCCTATTCCCCCTGTTCTCACATTATGGTTTCTATGTATCATTCCCTTCTAAAATGACCCAGAGTTTCTCGGATAAATAGCTGATTCCAGGTCTAGGATTGGAAATGTACAAAATGAGCCTGAAACATCTCTCAGTGAGAGTTCGAATGCCTTCAAAAACACCTCAGGTCTCTCAAAAGGAGTCAGGAGACAACTTGCAAAAGCTCCCCCTGGCCAGCAGTCACAATGGATTGAAAAATATCAAATATCTCTAAATCTGTGAGCTTAGACGGATACTAAAAAGTGCATCCATGTCATCTTTCAAGGATACTAGGCAATCAGTTGTTATTTTCAAATCTAGTCAATAAGTAAAAAGAATCAAGCATTTATCCTTTTATTTAATATGAACCCTATACTAGAGTAATCAAAGAGAGATTTCTCTTTATGGAATTCTTTCAGCTGGTAAATAATGAAGAAATTCTAGAATTAGAAAAATCAAGATAACCCTTAATGAATTAGTGAATTGTGCAACCCCTAATGAATTAATGGATCCAGGTAATATTGATCTGTGCCTGCTAATATCACAAAAACTAAAATAATCAGGCTTATGTACCTGCTGATAGAAGTATGCGCCTATAAAGCGTTACTTATAAAACTGCCTGACAAAATGTATGCAATCAAAACTCTAGATCTAATAACCAATTGAAAGGAAATACACTAGCTTAGATGTAATGTGTAAAATCCACATGTGAGATACTCTGCAGGACCAAAATCAAAAGGAAAAAGACATGGAGAGAGAACCTATGCATTAGAAGAGACTCAGTTGTTGTATCAGTCAATCAAGAGGTAAAAATCTACTGGCAGCCTTATTCAAGCAAACTTCAAAAGTCTAACAGTAAAACAAGCAGGGAAACTTGAACTCTGACTAGATATTTAGAATGATGCTAAGGGATTGGGATTAAAATTTCAGGCGTGGTAAATTTTTATACAAAGTCCTTATTATTGAGAACTACATACAGAAATATTTAGGGACCAGTAATACGATGTTTGGCATTCACTTCAGAATAATCTGGGGTGGAATGCAAACCAATAGATGGAATAAGATTGGCCATGAATTAATGTGGGAACTGGATGACAGGTACATAAGAATGTATTATATTATTCTCTCTGCTCTTGTATATGTTTGAATTTTTTTATATTTGCCTTTGCTTTTCAGGTAAAATCTTGCTTTGGTTCTTGACTAGAACTGAACGACAACAATAACAGTAATAATACTAAACGCAGCTTAGTCGGGGCATTTTCTTCTAACTTATACACAGTCAGTGTCATTAGCTGAAGTGCATTAGTCATCCACAATTCCCAGTGGACTTGTTAGCAGGGGACATGAGTTCCAGGTTCAGACATTGGGGCACTAGCTGGCTGTTCCATGCACCTTGCATCCTGCATGAATTTTACTTGAACGTCCCAGTGTGTTTTGTTATATATCAGGGCTAGACACAAGATTTAAACATGCTATAAATTTTACCCAGTTTATAGATTGTTCTTATTACCTGTTCTCAAATATCTTGATAACATTCCAGGCTATAAATCTGAGGTTGGTTCCTGCCTTATGTACCTTGGCATTGGAGAGAAAATACAAGCACAAATCAGCCCATCTCCTAATGCAGACTTTTTTAGAAGGCAAGGCTGCAAAGCATAAAAAATTATTTAAAATATATAACAGCATGCTTATTAACGGCTGTAAGGATCTTCCCACTAAAGAGTTAGCTGTCTCTAAATAACAACATCATTCTCTCAGTAAACCAGACTCAACACCATGAGGTCATCATCAATGTGTCCTGTGTGTAATTTTAGGCAAATATTTTTGAGTAATTGCTTTGCGCCAGACATTGTGTGTGGCACTGAGAATACAAAGGAAATATAACATGTTTATGTCCATAAAAGAATCAGCCTGGTGGGAGGGAGAGATCAACGAATGAAAATATCTGGCAAATGACCTGATGGGAAGTCTCCAACTTCTCTAGCTTTTGTATGTCATCTTTCCCTCTGATTCTCAGTGGACACTGTCTGAACCATCATCCTGTGTGACTGCAGATGGCATGGTCCCCTTCCAAGAGCTGCGTGAGTTCAATGGTTCAGAGCACAGCCTTGAATGCCAGACTGCATGAACTTCAGTGCTGGTTCCACCACTTCCTAAATATCTTGGAAGTAGTTCACTGTGCCTCTGTTATCTATAAACTGAGGATAATAAGTTTAGTGCTAAGACTAAAGGAGTTAACATCTGTAGAGACCTCAGAACAGTATCTGATATAATAAGGACCTTATTTGCTAAAGTGTCTTATCCACTTCTTCAGGCTGCTTGCTGTCTCCCCATCAGTCTACAGAACTTCTAGCGGTTATAATTATTCCCTTTAATTTCACAAAGCACTGCTCATACACACTCTAGTGTTTGTGCAGACATTGCTGGAACCTGGAGTCCATTGACGAGGCCTCTTTTCAAGAAGTCACTTACAGGACGTTTTTCTGCTCAGCCCTCAGCCTGCTGTTGGGCTGCAGGAGTCAGCTCTTTAAACCTCAAGACCAGGAATTCCCTCCCTACAGCCTTTCCTCATCCCCCACCACAAGTCAAGCACCCCAAAAACTCTCCTTTGGCCCAAGAAAGTAAAAGCCCTGTAGAAGAATAATTTCTACAGAAATACTTTTTGCTCATAGCAAGACTGTCTTTCATTGTTATGCAAAATAATGTAGCAACTAGTCCTGAAGTGCCCTGTCTCAGAGCAGCATTCGCTTTACCTTTACTTAACTCCAAAGGCCCATTGCAAGTTGTTTTTCCTACAAATACATGAGCAATCAACAAAACAAACAGGAAAGCAAGATATAACCAGAGACATTGAAATTAAGAACAAACTGACAGCAAGCAGAGAGGAGAGGGGAGGGGATAATGGGGAAGGGGGAAGGGTTTACAGGAACAACTGTAAAGAACACAGGGACAAAAACAAGGGGCGGGGGTGGAAACGGGGGAGGGAGGTGGGGATGGCTGGGGTGGTGAGGAGGGATGGGGGAAAGGCAGAAAACTGTACTTGAACAACAATAAAATTCAGAAGTATTTCATGAAAAAGCTGCAAAAATTTTTAAAGAATTTTTTTTAAGTATTTGGCACATGGACATAATAAATGGCAGATAGTACTATCATTATTATAACTATCATCATCATCTTTTCTTTTTTTAATGTATGAGTATATTAGGAAAATAATAATAAACTATTCCTTAACAGTAAAAGGAAGGAAGGAAGGAAGGAAGGAAGGAAGGAAGGAAGGAAGGAAGGAAGGAAGGAAGGAAGGAAGGAAGGAAGGAAGGAAGGAAGGAAGTTAGGGGGAAAAAAAGAGCAATCTTCCTGTAAAGAATTCTGCAGTTACCTCTAGAATAGTTTACATTAGGCCTGGCTAGTGTGGCTCAGTGGATTGAGTGCTGTTCTGCAAACCAAAGAGTTGCCCGTTTGATTCCCAGTCAGGGAACATGCCTAGGTTATAAGCCAGATCCCTGGTAGGGGGCTCATGAGAGGCAATCACACATTGCTGTTCCTCTTTCTCTCTTTCTCCTTCCCTTCCCCTCTCTCTAAAAATAAATAAGTAAAATCTTCAAAAAAAGAATAGTTTACATTAATTACATTTATTTCACGTAGCTTGAATTTTTTTTTGGCCCTTGCTACATCTGTATACAATATTATCAAAGAGAACAAATCCCGCATGGAAATCCAAGAAGGCTTCCCATAGGAGGTGATATATAAGCCTTAAATCATCTTCATTTCAATATTCTTCTCCTCAAATGTCTGTTAAGGGTAGTGAATGGGAAGGGCTAAAAAGAACTATGGTAAAACATCAGCAGTGAGTATGTCAGGGTAAAGGACTTTCAGTGATTATTTTCTTTATTTTTTAATACTTTCCAACTTGCTATAATGCATATACTACATTTAACATAAGAGGACAAAATGGTATTTTAAAATGTCTCCTCCATCTGAGTTTTTTCATTGCTCCCACTTTCTCCATGTTCCATCACTTTCCGCATTCCCTCACTTCCATCTTGACACTTCCCCGCTTCAGACCCAACAGTCATCTCCTCCTGCTTCTCCCCTCATATTTCCCGCAGCACACTCTCATCGCCCAAAGACATGCACCTTCAATTTTAGCAGAAAACTGGCTGCCCGTTCCCTATTCCTGAGGGCTTTCAGGAAAACACCTCACAATCCTAGCCTTCCTTACTCGTGTAGGTGGTGAGAGGCAGAACTAAATACAAAGATGTTCACACATTTATCTTCTTTCTAGGAATCACCATTACTTGTTTACATTATTCATAGCTGCATTTCGTGGATGAGATTAAGTAATTTGCCCACGATCTTACAACTAGAAGGTATCAGAGCCTGGATTGGACCCAAGTAGGCTGGGGACCAAAGCCACACGCCTGCCATCACACCAAGCCCTTGGCAAGGAGAGCTAATCACACTTACATGCACTACCAGTTGTATACATCGATATACAGCTTTGAACTGAAAAGCCATTTCTATCCAAGCTAATTCACTCCCATAGCTCTGGTAGCCTATGCCTCAGGGTTCAGCATACTTTATACTACCATGTGTTTTTGCTCATTTTTCCTGATGTATAAATCTTGTCCCCTTAATCAGATTATGGGCTTCATGAGGCAATGGCCACATGCTAAGCACATATGAAGGATTCACTGCAGCATATAGTAAGGACATGCTGAGAACTCACATACTAAGAACTGCATTTCAGTTGAGTGCTTGCTTTGTCAAAATATACCTTAAAGGTATGAGATTCCTAACCAAAATACTTGAATAAAGGAATAATTTACCAACTTAGAGAATGTTTAATAGGGCTGTTTAATAGTGTTTTTACAATGGCCAAGAAAAAGCTAGTATATCCCTTATTAAACTTTTTATTACATCATCCTCTATTAATATTTCTCAAATACTGAGGGTTCTCAAACCCTGCTACCCTTACAAAGAAAAACACCTTATCATCATAATCTACAAAAGAAAACACAGACATGAAATTTAAAATGTAATATTATTATGGAACTACATGGGTTAATAGGAGACAGAAAGATGAAATACAAAGGAGGTGCAGCCAGCTCAGACTTGCATTCAAGTGACCTAAGGAAATAATTTAATGTGCCCAGGATTGGTTTTATGCAACAAATACCTGAGAAAATAAAAGCAGTTAAGAGACTGACCCGAGATGCTTGTCATGAGGTTTACTAGTGCTGGTGCAAGGAACTCATCATCCTAAATATGTCACCCTGTCATCTGTTTGTAAGCATTGCTCTTAGAAACACGGATTGCATGATGCGACCACGTAGGAAATAAAATTTTCTACCTGGGGAAACGTTTCCCTGTTCCTTCGGTCCATCCTGCCCCACCGGAGGGAGCGGAGTGACAGAAGTGTGATGCTCGTGAGCAGACCATCATCTTCATTGGGGCAAACTACATGACCGACTTCTCTTTGTGGGGATTTTCTCTCACCGTCTTCCATTTCTTCCCTCCCTCCCCCCCAGCATGTTCCTTTTGGATTGGATCACACTTTCATGCATTTGTTTTCATTTCGTCGCAGAATAGATCTCCCCAGGTAGACTGTAAGCTTTCCAGGGTTGTTTTTTTCTATTTCCTATAAGCCCCTTTGGCTCTTTATACAGTAAAGTGCTGAAATAGGCACTCAATAAATTAAAGTATTATTGGGTTTTATTATTTTAGGGAGACAGAAACGGAGTCGTCCCTCCACTTTACTCCTTGATTCTTTGGACTTCACTAAAACCACAGCACAGCTGAAATAACAACAGCACCAGCTTGCATTTTTACAGTGTCATATACTTTTCAAAGTGTTTTCACATCTCTTATCTCATTTATTTCTCACCAAAACCCTATGAGGTAAGTAGAGCAGATACAGCTCGTCTCATGTGATAGATGGTGAAACGGAGGAAGAGAGAGGTTAAGTGACTTGCCCAGTCTCTCACCACTCCAGTACATCTGCCAGAATTATCTTCCTAAAAATAAATATAAACATGACATTTCCCTGCATAAAATCATCAACAGGACTCTGGCTGTCTCCAGGGTAAAGTGCAAACTCCTTAGCAGGGCATGCGAGTCCCTTCACTTCCTGGCCCCATGCTCCTCACCAGCTTCATCTTCCACTACTTCCCTGGCAGGTCCATGGCCCCCACCACACAGAACTACCACTTCATTAGCTCTCAAGACTGGGTGCCTTCTGTATGGTGCCAGGTGGGTACTGGAAGTACACGGGAGAACGCTTCATAAAGTATATGATTGTCTAACCACTATGCTATACACCTGAAGCCAATACAAAATAATATAGGAAATGAGCTGTACTTGAAAAAATACGTCCTGTATGACTTGCTTATCTATTAGGTCTTCTTCTCTGTGTCCCCCTGCTAGAATGTAAGCCCCACAGGAGCAGGGACCTTTGCTGGTTTTGTTCACCAGTGTATCCCAAGTGCCCAGAACAGAGCCTGACAGGGTAAGCACCCCAGAAACTCAGGAAGCATGAACTCAGCACCCACGGTTCTGGCGCTGAGGCTGCAGAGATGAGACCCAGCCTCAGGCTAGGAGATAGAGAAGTGAAGTAAACATTACAACGTGCGGGGTGATGCGGCAGTGAGAGTGCAGTGCACTGGGCGAGATGAGAACACAGATAAGGAGCAGCCTGCGAGGCCAGGCCCAAGTGGGGTGCAGATGAGAGCAGGAGACAGGAAAGGCTGAGGCTTCACCCAGAAGGCGATACATAAAGAGAGCCTTGACAGCCATCCCCAAGTTCACAAGTTCAGAAGGAGGTCGGGAGAATGTTTGCATTTCAGAAATTACAAGTAATTTTTTTTCTAGCTTGATCTTAGGGTGCATATGGGGGTAGGATGTGAATCCAAAGAAGTAAGATCTGCACAGAAGAGGGAGACAGAGCTCCTGGACACAAAGAGCTCTGTTTGGGCCTCAGATTAAAATGTAGTGAGGTTGTTTCTACCTCCAAAACAAGTGTGCTTCAGAACACCCTTTATCTACAATGAAAAACTGCCAGAAATGATAATTCTGATGTTAACAGTTTAGAGAAGAAAATAGTCTGGAGTCGAGGTGTTTGACGCTGATCTTCTGAGACTTCAGAAGAAAATCCTAGAGTGCATATCTTGAAACATTCACCCTGCTCGTTCATGGAGTTTCTGGATCAGCAGATTTTGATATGTTTTTCTTTATTAAGCCCTTTCATAGTTTTGAGAGAATTTGCATAGCCAGAGGTATATCTAGGTAGAGACAAATTGTGGTACTTGGCTCAATTTAAGAGAGTGATACTTTTATTCTTTGAGTGACTCTGTTTTAAGCCATCCAGTGACTACCGAGCACTATGTGAGGCTTAGTGCCACAGGGTCATGGCTGTCAAGGGGCTCATTGAATGGTAGGGGTAGGCAGACATATAAGTATAATATAATGTTGCAAAGGTCAAATACAGAAGTGTGTATAGGATACAGAGGGCAGACAAAGAAGGGGGTGCTTCATTCCCCTGGGCACAGGGAGAGAGGGCAGTGGGCACATGAGGTTTCCCAAAACAGCTAATGCTTGACCACAGGCTTGAGAGTTGGTGTGTGTTCACAAGTGGACGCTGGACAGTAAACATTCAAAGTAAAGAAAGAAGCATAGCGAAGGCTTGAGGATATGAACAGTTGGTGAGTTCAGGAAGCACCGTTGAATATGACTGGATCTGCGGGGTGGGGGTTGGTGCATGAGTGCATAGGCACTGAGGCACAGGATTCTTTATATGCCCAGTAAGGAACTGAACTCTCATTCAGTAGGCTGGTGTTTCTCAAATTGTGATACATAAGCATTGAATTCAATAGTAACTGCACTAAAGATTTTTTCAGGGAGGAAAGAGCAGACTCATCAGCTTCATTCTTGTTTTTAAATGATCTACAGACAGTGTAGCATCTAGTGTCCATACCCTGGGGTAGACCCCTCCCACTACCCTGCTCTTGGTATTCAGCCAGATGTATGCGCTTTTCCGTATGCATGTTATGTTTCAACATCAAGGCAAAAAGAAGAAAGACTGTCTGGGGCAGCCCACAGCATTGCTGGAAGAGCTGGACAAACAGGCCTGAGGCCCTCTGAAACAACTCCCCGGCCACATGCCTGCCTGGCCTACTAAAACCGTTACTGCTGCTGCTGACCTTGTCATCGCTGAAAGCCAGGGGCCTCTCCCACCACCTTTGCCAAGCAAACTGATTGCACATAGGGCTTTCTTCTTCAAGTTGCCCGTTTCCAAATATTCTTTCAAGTGGGTCTATCTAACTGATAGAGCCTGGGTCAAATTTTGGGCAATTTGCATTCTGGACTGCCCTTCAGGGGTGATAGGAATCAGAAGGCTGGAAATCCAAAAAATGATAAGTAGCCCAAAAAATATGGGAAAGTCCACTACGACATGCTTCTTAGCTGTTCAATGTCAACATGTCCTTATTCGATACTGCAACTCATTAAGAGCACATGAACAACCACAATAAAATTCTCCTGAGGAACATAATGCAAATATTCCTCAGTCTCTTCCAAAAGGGAGACAGTCTTAAAACAAATCTCATCCAAGTACTGCATCCAGCTCAGAATCTTAGCTCTCTGGATGACATGCACGTCCAGATGTGTCTCCTCAGGGCCCGGTGACCTTAATGCTAAAAGATAAAGGCAACTGCCTCCAATACACTGAATACACAACAGACAAGGAGCAAGAAGGTACTCACGACTCCAGTTTGGGAAAGAAGAGAGTGGGAAACACAGAGTAGTCACAGCAAATATCGAATGCTGGGTTCTGGCATCCAGGGTGAAGACTCCTTGCTGATGGTAGAAGATCTTGGTTAGCAAATCCGACAGCTTCTGCTTCTGCTTCTGCCTTCCAGAGGAGTCCTCCTAGCCCACTATCACCTGTGGCCTCATATGAGAAGGGCTTCAGTAAGGACGCCTTTCTTGGTGGCCTCACAGAGCCCTCCCAGCCCACTTTGAGTGAGTGTGAGTTTAGGGACCTGGGATGGCCTTAGGGGTTGGCCATATCATACAATTCACAATTACAGGCTACTGTCAGACAAGTCTGGAGTTTCTTTGGCAGCAAACTATTTCGAGACTATTTTCTCTGGGTTTCTTGTATCTCTACCTGCCTTGTATGCAGAGGCACTGATGGCTGCCTGCTTCAGACTATCTTTTCAAGGATGTTTGTGTAGCAAACAGTCTTGGACGACAGAGATAGTTTGCCCCAGGAACAAAGGGCATACATGCTCCGAGTGCAGTATAACTGTTTGGGTTCCCTAAGTCAGGGTTCCTTTCCCGTAATGCACATGTCAGGTGCACACCTAGACCGATCCACATAGACCGAATTCACCTCTGCCCCTTGGATCTTGGCTGAAAGTGGCAAGAGGTAACCAGGATATGTTAACATGAATTATAACTACTCTTTCCCCTCATGGCAACAACATAAAACACCATCGTTTATGTCTCAAGAAACAAAAGGAGACAGCTTTCCACAGAGAATGTTTTGATAGCATACAGCAATGCTCATACTCTTTGTAGCCGGCAGAATCTGTGCCCTCAGTGTCAAAGCCTTACTTCTTTCAGTGAGCCAGTCCTGTGTTTGAGGTTCTATTACTCAAAGCACTCCATTTCAGGCACTAAATCTGTTCGGTTAGGTTGGCTTCCAGGAACAAAATAGCACCAATGATGAACAGTGCCTCAGACAGATAAGGTGTGGATATTCCTTACAAAACTAGAAACATACGGGCAAGTCCCCCAGCGCCGGAAAGGTGGTTCCATAATGAACCAGGATGGAGAAAGGCAGGAGGATAGAGGCTCCTGCCAGTCAACCATGCCTGCACTTAAAGAACTTGTGAGAAAGCCCCATGCACCAACTCCCCTTTCATCTTAGTCAAAAGATGTCGCATCCCATCCCAGCGGGAAAAGCATCTTAAAAACAATCCTGTCGGTGGGCGAGGATTTTGCTCAGTGCTACCCTGAACAAAAGCAGGATCCTGCCAGTAAAGTAAAAAGGAAAAGTGCGCATTGGACAAGCTACCAGCAGTGTCTACCACAGCAGTTATTTTTTCACATTTAAATACTGTAAAGGACAAATAAACTGTATCTGTTCTGCATGTTCTCTGGGTACCATCTCAGAGGATGAGGGGCAAGACAGAAGGTGGAGGTAAGGAGAGACAGGAGAGGACTTCAACTTCCAGACAAGAGCCCATGAGTGTCTGAGAGCAATGTAAGTCAAAAGGATAGAAGAGCTGTCCAGAGTTGGGGGAATCAGCTTTGTTATTGTTTTTAAACGAATGCCCTATTCCTCGTGATTCCTTCCAAGTGATGAGAGCTCTACACAGTGTACACTACGGAACTTCTGTCACGCTGTATCTCTATCTCCCTCTCCCTAAAGGGAAGTTGAGTGGTTTCTCTGATCAATATGTGCAGGAAGAATATCGATGCTCCTTTTGGGTCCACCATTCTCCACGTGAGGGTGGGCCTCCCGTGGAGTGCAGCCATGTGATGGGAAACTGGAGGCTTCTCTCCCTACGGTCCCTGAATAGAGGGAACTTTTTCTTGGGTAACTTGGACACAGAGCATGAGTTCTGTGCTCCTCCACAGTATAGGTCATACCGTATCAGAGGCCTCCCTCACTAGCCTTGCCTATGGCTGAGTGGATAAAGCTGCCTAATTCTGGAGTTGAGGGTCACCCACCATAACCAATTAATAGGTCAAAGCCATGCCACATGACCTATCTCTATAGTAAGGAAGATCTTATTTCATCCCCCATCTGCCTCTCCTGCACTTTATTCATTTCTTTTAAAAAACAGCTCTGTTGATATAATTCACATATCATACAATTCACCCATTGAAGTATATGATTCAATGTTTTTAGCATATAGAGTTATGCAAGTTATCACCAAAATCAGTTATGAACATTTTCATCACTCCATAAAGAAACCTCTTACCTTTCAGTCATTAACTCTCATTGTTTCCTCCTTAACCCCTCACCCTTCACCCCCACCAATGGAATCATACAATATGTATTGTTTCTGGCTTCTCTCACTTAGCATAACATTTTCAAGGCCCATTCATATTGTACCATGTATCAGTCTTCCGTTCCTTTTTGTTACCAAATAATATTTTATTGTATGAATATACCACATTCTGTTTATTCATTTGGCTATTAACAATAATGTTGCTACAAAAATTTGTGCATATGTTTTTGCATGGATATATTTTCAATCCTCTTGGATACATACCTAGGAGTGGAATTACTGAGTCATATGATAACTCTATGTTTAGCCTTTTATGAAACAGCCAGACTGTTTTATGAATTGGTTGCCTCACTTTACATTCCCACCAGCAATATTTGAGAATTCCACATCCTCCACATCCTCAACAGTTGTCATTGTCTATCTTTTTTACTATAGCCATTCCAGTATGTGTGAACAGCTGTCTCATCTTGGTTTTGCTTTGTGTTTCCCCAATGGCTAAGGAACGCTCTCTTTTTTAGACCCAGATGGTGGTCACATGTATATGTTCATGGGGGTAACTCAGCAAAGTGTACACTTAGGATTGGTGCATTTTTCTGAGCATTATACTTCAATAAAAAAGTTTGTTTTAAGAGTACATATTCCACATCAAGTAAAGAATTACATTCTAAGACTTATGGCCAAGATGGAAGTGTATGTAGACAAACTATGCCCGCCTCACACAATCAAAAGAAGGACAACAACAAATTTAAAAATAAAAACAAGCAGAACTGCCAGAAAATCGAACTATATGGAAGTCCAACAATCAAGCAGTTAAAGAAGAAACACTCACCCAGACCGGTAGGAGGGGTGGAGACGGGCAGCCGGGTGGAAAGGACTCATGGCAAGGCAGCAGCTTGAGGACCAGGTGGTCCCTCATTCATGTGCAGATAAACCAGGAGGAACAACTGTGGAGCAAGACAGACTGCTCAATCTAGGGTTCCAGCAAGGGAAACAAGCCTCAAAACCTTTGACTGTAAAAACCTGTGGGGAATTACGGCAGTGTGAGAAACTCCCAGCCTCACAAGAGAGTTTGTTGGAGAGACCCAGAGGGTCCTAGAATGTACACAAACCCACCCACCCAGGAATCAGCACCAGAAGGGTCAGTTTGCTTTTGGGTAGTGGAAGAAGTGACGGAAAACCAGCAGAGAGCTGCAGCACTGTTTCCTCTCTGACCCATCATCCCCCACATACAGCACAACAATGCAGCGAGGTGATTGCCCATCCTGGTGAACACCTAGGGCTCCACCCCTTACTATGTAATAGGTACGCCAGACCCCCCCCCAAAAAAAATGGCCCAAATGAAAGAACAGATCAAAGCTCCAGAAAAATACAACTCAGTGACGAAGAGATAGCCAACCTATCAGATGTACAGTTCAAAACACTGATAATCAGGATGCTCACAGAATTGGTGGAATATGGTCACAAATTAGAGGAAAAAAATGAAGGCTATGAAAAGTGAAATAAAGGAAAATGTACAGGGAACAAACAGTGATAGAAAGGAAACCAGGACTCAAAGCAACAGTTTGGAACAGAAGGAAGAAATAAACATCCAACCAGAAAAGAATGAAGAAAAAAGAATTCAAAAAATGAGGAGAGGCTTAGGAACCTCCAGGACATCTTCAAACATTCCAACATCTGAATTATAGGGGTGCCAGAAAGAGAAGAGGAAGAGCAAGAAATTGAAAACTTATTTGAAAAGATAATCAAGGAGAACTTCCCCAAAATGGCAAAGGAAATAGACTCCCAGGAAGCTCAGAGAGTCCCAAAGAAGTTGGATCCAAGGAGGAACACACCAAGGCACATCATTATATTACGCAAGATAAGGAGAGAATCTTAAAAGCAGCAAGAGAAGAGAAGACAGTTACCTACAAAGGAGTTCCCATCAGACTGTCAGCTGATTTCTCAAAAGAAATCCTGCAGGCCAGAAGGGGCTGGAAAGAAGTATTCAAAGTCATGAAAGATGACTCTCTCCAACAAAGCTATTGTTTAGAATGGAAGGGCAGATAAAGTGCTTCCCAGATAAGGTCAAGTTAAAGGAGTTCATCATAACTCAGACCTTATTATATGAAATGTTAAAGGCCTTATCTAAGAAGAAGATAAACAATATGAATAGTAAAATGACAACAAACTCACAGTTATTAACCACACCTAAAACAAAAACAAACTAAGCAATCAACTAGAACAGGAATAGAATCACAGAAATGGAGATCACATGGAGGGTTATCACTAGGGGAGTGGGAGGGGGAGAGGAGGAAAAGGTACAGTGGCATAAATGGTAGAAAATAGACAGGGGGAGGGTATGAATAGTATGGGAAAAGTAGAAGTCAAAGAACTTATATGTACAACCCGTGGACATGAGGTAAAGGTGGGGAATATGGGTGGGAAAGGGTGTGCAGGGTGGAGAGAATAAAGGCGGGAAAATAGGACAACTGTAATAGTATAATCAATAAAATATATTTAAAAACACATTCTACTTTTAAAATAAAATTATCACTACCACCACTACCACCATCACCAAAAAGACAAGAGCAACAGCTGTTAAGTGAGACAGACTTGGACAGGACTCCGTACTGTGTCTCCTGGAAGCAAGGCTGCCTAACCCACAGGGCCTCTGCTGCTTCACCTTTAGATGAAGTAATAACGAGGTTTTGGTTAATGTGGTTGATATAGAAGCTCCCAAGAATGCCATCTTCCTGAACATAAAAATCACTCGATCATAAACTACCCTTGCACTTATTCTGTTTGTGGCTGATAAGCCTCTTGACCAGTGCATTTAGTTTTGCTCCTCTAGTATGGACATGCCTTTCTGAACGCACTTAAAAAACCTAAATGATGAATGTGTCTTCTTTGGGTTTCACAAATTTATGAATGTTTCAATAATCAGCTGTGTCATGTGAAGTGAAGAAGTTAACCTCATGAATTTTCTTACTACAAAGACTAATGGGAATACTGATGTTTTCTAATGGTCCAAGTGTTTGAGATTTAAGGCCTTGTATTAGCTCCATTGCTAACTCTACAGTTCAGGTGCAATATATTTCAGTAAGCCACCAATCAAATGGTTTAAACATTAGTTGTTCCACCTATAAAGTCCCTAAAGTCGTATGTTGCATCACTAGCATAAAATTTAATTATTAGCTATAAATCCCCGAGATCCTAAGATGATAGTCACTTCAGTGTTACACCACAACAGCAGAGATTCCAAGGACCCCACCATTTTAAATACACATCACAAGAATTTGTTCACTTGCCCTTAATAAACCTTTTATTTACAAAATTATAACTTTAGATTTCAAAGTTTTCTTTCTGCGTCGATCAGGATTAGGTTCAGTTGTATATAAGGGTAATTCAATATAGTGGTGGATTGAACCAGATGGAGGTTTTTTTTTTACAAAACAAACCCAAAAGTGGGCAGTCATCAGGCCAACACCACCTCTTCCTGATGCCATCAGGGATGTGGGCCCCTTCCATCTTTCCTTTCCATTATCACGACTTCCACCTTTAAGACCACATATTGGTTATAGGTTGGCTGCTGTGACTCCCACCATCAAGTTCATGTTTTAGGCAGCAAGGAGAAATGGGGCAAGGGCAAAAGAGTCAGCTTCCATGTGGCGTGTGCTCCTTTTATGAAGTTTTCCCAGGAGCTGTTCCTAAATTTCCCATTTGCATGTCATTGGCTCTCCCTAGCCACGATAAGGCAGACACATGCAGTTGCAGAGAAGAATACATTGCCACACCCACACTAGAGAGAGGGTTTTGCTCCAAAGAAATGAGCAGATGGGTAAGAGGTTGACAAGCAGCAGTTTCTGCCACACTTAAAAAAAATTCTTTCCCATGTCTTTCTAGAATGTTGTAATCAGTCCTCTATTTTTCATTCAAATGGAAATATAAAGCAATTGTCAGAGATTTATTAAAAATCAATTTAGTTAGTTAAATTTTATGGTATCATTCACTGACATTAAAAATATTTATTGTACCTTCTTTGTGTCAGGCCTTTGATAAGTGAAGGGATGCACTAGAGATCACAACCCCACCTTCTCAGAGCTCCCAGCACATCGGTTCGGTTCAAGGATGATGACTCATTTCTGTAACAGACGTCCATGTTGAAGGGTTAGCCTCTACAATATGGCACTACCATTTAGGTAATTGGCTACATGTGCTATTTTTAAATAAAAATATACTTTCCTTTATCAGATAAATAGTTCCATTGTTTTGAGATGGCTAATATAGACCTGAAGACAAGTTTTAAGTATTAATATCATGGAAAGCATTTTCTGTGCAAAAAAAAAAAAGGTGCTGTTTTGGTCTAGTGATAAAAGTTCAAATGAAAACATTAATATGCCTTTGGCAAACAGAATAATCGAAATATATCGAAATAATTGAAAAACTAAAGCCAGTTTTTCTAGAATTTTTAATCAGAAAGAACAACAAGATAGCACTAGAGGGGAAAGCAGACAAACAATATAGAGAAACTAAGTATTTGGTTATATCTTTCAGGTAAAACAATCAACTAAGAGAATATTGTCTTGAAGAAGACTGGAGCTTTGTTCACAACTTCTTGGTAACTCATTTTTGAAAGTTCCTAGGTACGTTTATGAGAAGCTCTAAAGCATACAATACGGTAAATAACAACAGGTTGCTATTGTGTTACAGTAAATGACATTTCTCATTTTATTGCCTTTAACACACCCGTGGCCTATATTTTATTTCAAGCATAGGATCAAGTTGAAATTGACCAGCTCCAGTTTCAAGTGACTCCAAATTTCTTTGTCTGCAACATTTGGAACATATGGAACATGCCATATGTAGAAGAATAAACCATATTTCTTGTAGCACTTGTCTCAGTTAAGAGAGACTTATGTGAAAAGGAAAAAAAAAGCCCACAGACCCCTTGCTTTAACAAAAATAAAGCTAAAATTTAAAAAGATTCAAAGCCCATAGACCAGTTCCTTTAATGAAAATAAAGCGGAAATTTAAAAAAATTATATAAAGTCAATTTGAGCCAAGA
The DNA here is from genome assembly GCF_021234435.1 of Artibeus jamaicensis. Taxonomy (NCBI): domain Eukaryota; kingdom Metazoa; phylum Chordata; class Mammalia; order Chiroptera; family Phyllostomidae; genus Artibeus; species Artibeus jamaicensis. Next base: position 18,371,201 of record NW_026521977.1, read on the forward strand.
TATAATTTTAAATGACTATAAAGCATAGGAAAGTAGAATATACCCCTTTCCCCATGAGATTGGTCTCTCTTGTTTATTTGGGAGTGGTTCTCCTACCTAGTAGCTATTAGGAATAGAACACAATTTTCTGTGTTTTGAAAATTAGGAGCAAAGTTTAGAAAACTGGGTTTCACGCTGGAACATGTAATCATTCCCACCCCGAATTGAGATGTATCCCTTGATTTTGTTCACTCTCACATCCCAAGTGTCTAATCAGTACCTGGCACATAATAGAGATAAATAAATAAATAAATAAATAAATAAGTATGAATAAGTGAATGAAAGTTTCAAATAATTTTGCCATAGTCTTTCACTATCTCCCTTTGGAGAACTTCCTTGAAAAAAAGTGCTTTTACTTCACAAAGACTATAAAATAAAGAAAAATAGCAAAAGCAATAAGACTTTGAAATGTTCGATGAAATGGTGCATGTATTTTTTAGTTTGTGTTTCTAGACCTTTGCAGTAATGAAGCGTCTTGGAGGAGGAGTTCAGGGATTATTCCTTCAGGACCAGCAGTTAGCTTTTTGACTGCTTGCTGGGCACTGGGCATCAAGGCAGGTGGAAGGAATGAGGGGTAAATGTGCACTTAGGTTCCCTGCCTTCGGTTTCAGGTGTTTCTCCAGCAGCAAGAGTATTTCACACCTTAATGAATCCTTTTAAGTTCAGTCTAGTCTACCCAAATGTTTTCTGTCCTACCTACCCCTCTGTTTTTGTTTTGCCTGCTGATTTTTTTATATTGAAGTACAAACATGATGTTAATTAATTGACACCTGAGTTGCAGACCAGGTCCCCAGTGGGTGCTGCATGAGAGGCAACCACACATTGATGTTTCTCTTCCTCTCTTTCTCCCTCCCTTCCCCTCTGTCTAAAAATACATAAAATCTTCAAAAAAAAAAAAAGATCCATGACACAACCTTGAAAACATTATGCTGGATGAAATAAGCCAGACACAGAAGTGGTCAATTTTCAACACACCTGTTGGAGTGATCCTTTACCAAAAACAAACAAACAAAAAAATTTTAGTTTGATCTCACGCTTCCACTCAAAATCCGTCTGAGGTTTGCCAGTTCATTAAGAGTCAAAGCCAAAATTCTTTGACTACAAGCTCATGATCTGGCCATGGCTATGCCAGTTCCTATTGCTCTCCTACTTTCTTACTAAAACGCAACCCATGGGCCTCCTTGCACCTTCCTCGTGTCCTTTTGTTTATTATTTATTTATTTATTTGCTTTTTTTTTGCATGAAAAACTTTCTCGCAGTTTTCTTCATTGGTACTTTCCTCATTTTCTTCAGTTCTCAATGTTATTTAAGCCATTTTCTTTGATCAGTCTAAAAAGACACGCACACACTCATATACACCACCCCCTTTCTCGGCGTTTGTTTTCTTAGAGTTAGCTAACATGTTACATACGGCAATTATTTAATAGTAACTAACACATTCAATGTTCACCCTGTGCTTTACATATTAATTTACTTAATCCTCACAACAACACTTAAAAAGTATTTACTCCTATTTTCCCAAGAGGAAGCTGAAACTAAAGATTAAGCAATTGTCCCGAGTCAGCAAGGATCCCATCCCAAGGAATTCAACTCTGGAGTCCATGCTGTAAAACACGAGGCCATTGAAGACCACCTTTCTAATAACTTTGCAATGTTTATGTTCTGCGTGTCCCCACTGGGATGTAAAGTGCACGTGAGAGCATGTTTTGAAAGCTACGGTTATCCCCAGCCCACCGAACAATACCTGCCAGGTCGTGCCTAAATGAAGGCTGAAAAATGGGTTAAATTATAACTAAAAAAAACTAACAGACTCAGCAATAAATGCATACTCCAAAGGCTCTTTCGGGTTTGCTAAGAGGGAGTTAGATTCAGTTGCGTGCAAAGGGAAGCAGGGCCGAATGGCTGCTGGGAGCAACGTACGAGGCGCCGAGAAGTGCGAGGGTGCGAGTCAGGAACGGAACGACTGTTCTGATCACAAGTAATTTTCGTTCACTCGACAGTCTTAAAACTTCAAGCAGGAAACGGGATAAGTAAACTGTAAGCTACATCGTTTTGAAAGTTTAAGCCCGGAAAAGCTACGTAGGGAGGTGGTCCCAGAGGGCACGTCCACCCCACCTCCAGACGCGGCCAAAGCACGTGGTCTGATTGGCGGCTTTCGCCCTGCCCATCCCAGTGACTCCGCCCCTCAGGACAAGCGCGAGGTGACCCGGAAGCGGTTGTCAGGCTCCACAGAGCGTGTCAGCTCCCTTTTCCGGCCAGCGTTGTCGGTGAGTGGAGTGTCTGCCGCATTCGGACCTTCACCATGAGTGTCCCGGCCTTCATCGACATCAGTGAGGAAGATCAGGTGTGCTCCCGGGCCGAGGGGGACGCCAGGGTGGGGTTGAGCGAGCCTTGGGTTGTGAAGGGCCGAGTCGAGGCTGGGCCTGGCGAGAGGAACGCCTCTCTGCGGAGCCGGCTCTGGGACTGATGGCCACAGCTCACTTCGCACGTGGGAGTGGAGAGCCGGGAGGCTGGGGCGCGCCTTTGTGGCCTGGAGTTGCACCAGCCCAGTGGCCGATTGTCCCAGCGCTGGGCCCCAGGCTCCACTCCACTTTCTTGGTCGGCGTCAGTACTTTTTGAGCCTGGAGTTACTTCTGACAGCACAGTACTATCTGACTCACTGGTATCTACTTCCGTCCCCCCAATGCAGCCACATCCGGAGTAGGAGGTGGTAGATATTTAGATGGCGTAAGCAGGCTGAAGAAAAATAATTTTGTACTGAAGATTAAAGTGGTGTTAATGGGACCACAAAGACACAGGTGACCTATTTTGTACATAGACCTACTGTGCAAGCCTGAGAGGTTTGTACCCTGAAAATGAAACGTCAATTCCATCTTCATACTTTGAGGCACACATCTGGTGAGCCGTCCCAACATTTTTAAATGTTCCGTTTGGATGGGGTTTGCACTTTTCCCCCGTAACAAAAGCTAAACTGTAGTTGGTGGGAGTTAAACTAAACATATAATGATCTCTAAGTTAATTTTGCAGACTAAAAGCTGTTCTGTGAAGTCGTGTTGTCATTTTCTAATTTAACTACTATTCCACTAACGTGGAAATTTTGGTTTCCATAAAAGACAGCATTACTGTTCTGACATACTTTAAGAATTGCAGATGTCATTCACCACCCACCCCTTCCACAAGAAATGCAGATAGACCCTCAGCCCTGAAGGGCAAAGTAAAGAATTGAAATGAAAAAAAAATTTTAAAAATCAGTCTGGAGAAGAAGTTGAACAGTTAGATGTTAACAACAAGGGAAAAAAAGGATGTCTTATTCGTCATGGAATCATGTCGTCAACAGTTGACTATGAGGTTACTGAAAAGTATTTTTTTAACATGGAAAAATATTTGTAAATGCAGCAATTTATAAATCATATTTTAGTTTAAAGTGTCATTTCCAGTTAGGTTATGCTGCTGCTGTTGTGATATATCTTTTCACACTACACATTCCTTTCAGGTAAATAGGTGATTGCTTTCAGGAATTTAACTTTGATTAAATTCTCTGCTTAATTATAGTTGATAAATGGAGTTGAGAATCCTTGTTTCTTTCCTCTGTTTGTACCCCTCCACAACCACAACTTGTGACCAGTGACCATGGCAGATTAAAAACAATAAACTGTTGAATAGTTATTAGAGAAAGTTCACTTTGTGTCTATAAAGCAGAAACTGAACAAGTGCCTTTTTTTTTTTGACAGTGTTATGGGTGTTTTTATAGAGAAGTATACTTCCCAGTGATATTTTTATGCTCTCTGGTAGGGTGACAGTTGTTTTATGAAGTCTTGTTTTACTACCAGCTCATGTGAAGTTACTATGTGCTTAGCTGAAAGGATAGTACCATCAGATCTACAGACTTAATATGCTTTTCTTAGGTAGCCAAAACATTTGTGGGTTTAGAAAATGTGATACCCAGGCATTTACTAATGGTATCCTCACCTCTCCCTGTTTTACTTCTTCATTTTATTATCTTAAATACCATTTACATTGGTTTTTGGTTGCCATACATACCAATCTCTAAAAGGAGGAAGTTGTTAAATGCCACATACACACATTACAGTAGAAAATGTCTAAATACTGGATACAGTCCTGTAGATATACTTTTATAGGCCCAAAGGTGCTTTTTGATCCAGATAGGCATTTTGCATTTTAAAAGACTATTTACATAATAAATCCAATTTGAGACAAATAGTTTATTCAAATAAACATTCAGAGGCATCATCTTCATCTTTTTATCTTTGTTTCCCAAAATGCTCATCTCGGGTTCTCAAACATTTAATATACCTTTTGCCAAGGTAATGTGTGTAACTTTAAAATAGCTGTGTTATGTACACCTGAGAGCAATGAAGTTTCATTTCTTTAAAACATTGAATTTACCAAGTCAGATATCATGCCCTGCACTGCCCCCCTCCCCCACAAAGGCTTTGAGTTATAGTAGAAAGATTGGTGCTGTATAATGGAGTTCGGGCAGGATGTAGGCGATATGAAAGAGATTCTGCAGGTGACCCTAGTGGATCTGTGTGGTCTCGGGGTTTGTAGAGGGCACACTGTAGGGCTGTGATGATGGGTAAGATAAAGTCATTGTTCAGTGCGGCATTTATATTGAATTTTTTCAGAAGTAGGACAGGATGGTTCGAGAGCATGTATTTTGTTATTCGTGGTCAGTTTTATAGATAACACAGCAATGCTGTTTAATTCGCCAGGCTGCAGAGCTTCGAGCTTATCTGAAGTCTAAAGGAGCTGAAATTTCAGAAGAGAACTCAGAAGGGGGACTTCATATAGATCTAGCTCAGATTATTGAAGCCTGTGATGTATGTCTGAAGGAAGATGATAAAGGTTTGTATTTTTTGTAATATTTCTAATAATGAAGAACCTACTTTTTAATTTTCTTGTGAATTTGTTTTGTTTCAGACCTTAGAACTTTTAGGCACTGTTTCTAATCTTTGCACATACTTTCAGTTTATTCTAATCCGTTATAACTACGAAGTAAGCCCATTTTGAGGAAACAACTTTTTTACATCAGGAATGACTTCTGAGTGTCACTGCACCCACTAAATACTGGATTGAACATAGATTGAACATAGAAAAAGAAGCACTTCTTTTTCATAAGGTTTAGATTAATAGCAAGTGGAGTATAATAAATCTAAAAGCCATTTATTTAGCTGATGCCCTATTTATTGAAATAAAATGGGAAATTTTGAAAATTGGAAGTCTTGGAATCTCTATTTAAGGTTTGAGATCAAACTTGGTATATGACTAGCAGCATACACTCAAAAACTAGTGACCCAACCAGAAGGTAGACAGCTTTCATTTCTAAATAATTTTTCTGTTTGTATGTACAAAGTTTGCTTCCATTGGGAAAACATCCTAGCCTAAGACCTAACCAGTAACTTCCACAGGATTGAATTATATCTTGCCAGTAAAAAATTGAAACTCTATATAGACATGTAAATCAGTTTTCTGTTTTACTGATTGAAAACCAAATATTAGGTAATGATTTCTTTCTTTAATAAAACATACAAATTGTTTTCTGAATGTTAGCTCTACAACAGAGCTAGTTTAGGTTGAATTCATATATATTTTTAGTATAGTGCACACCATTGAAGGAAAAGTGGCCTTCAGAACTGTTTTACAGTAGATTACATCTTTTTAAACTGTCTAATGTTTAATGGTCTTTGAATGCTTGAAGTACATATTTAACTAGATACAGTAAGTATTAAAGTATCACTGTTGTGTTACCCATATACATGTAGATGTTGAAAGCGTGATGAACAGTGTGGTGTCCCTCCTATTGATCCTGGAGCCAGAAAAGCAGGAAGCTCTGATTGAAAACCTCTGTGAAAAGCTGGTCAAATTTCGGGAAGGTGAACGCCCATCTCTGAGACTGCAGTTGTAAGTTAAGAAATGAAAGAGACTCAGTTTTTCTAGGGACTCTGCATTTGATGGTTAAAAGCAAGAATTCTGGAACTTGACTGTCAGCTATGGCTTTTATTAGCTGCATGACTTTGGACGAGTCATTTAACCTTTCTGTGTGACTCCCTACCCCCGCCCTTTCCCTCCTTATGTGACGTTATAAACAGTATCTGTCTTGGGTTTGTTAGACCAGATAATCACCATAGTTACTGATCTCAAACTTTTTTAAATAACTTTTTAACCAGGCTAAGCAACCTTTTCCATGGGATGGACAAGAATACTCCAGTAAGATACACAGTATATTGCAGCCTCATTAAAGTGGCAGCATCTTGTGGGGCCATCCAGTATATTCCAACTGAGCTGGATCAGGTGAGTTATGTGGAATACTTGTTCTGCTTTTCTTTTCTTTTTTAAAGATTTTATTCATTTTATTTTTAGAGAGGGGAAGGGGGGGAAGAGAAACATCAATGTGTGGTTGCCTCTTGAGCACCCCTACTGGGGACCTGGCCTGCAACCCAGGCATATGCCCCAACTGGGAATTGAACCAGCGACCCTTTGGTTCACAGGCTGGTGATCAATCCACTGAGCCACACCAGCCAGGGCACTTGTTCTGCTTTTAAGAAGTGTAGTTTTACATTATAACTAAAATAAGTAGCAAATGTGTTAAGCTGTATCACTAAATTTTCTCCTTTTGTCAATCTCATCATAGGTTAGAAAATGGATTTCTGACTGGAACCTCACCACTGAAAAAAAACACACCCTTTTAAGACTACTTTATGAGGCACTTGTGGATTGTAAGAAAAGGTATTCAGAATTAATGTCTTAAATTAAAACTTAAGAGGCAAAATGAGTAGCTGATGGCTGATTTTTAAAGATAGATAGGGAAAGTGATTCTTGCTCTACTTGGTTCTCCATGAGTTGCTATTAATCTATTTCTGTAAATTTCACATACTAAAGATAACTGCAAATTTTAAAATACTATTTCCCTATCTTTTAACTTAAAAAGCAAAACTTGCTTTTGTTATAAAAATGGTACATCTATTAATCCCAAAGCTGTCTATAGTACCAGATAAGTTTATTTAATGGTGCTTTAATGTCTTAGTATAGAATAGTGTTGTTGCTTTTGTTTAATAGAAGTGAGGGTCTAGCAGTTTCCACAAAGTCTCATATGAACAATGCCCCAGTTGAAACTTTGCAATCGACTGTACAGCATGAGTATCTGTTGAGTTTCTAGGGCTTGTGTCCAGCCCAGCAAGCTTCTTTCCAAAATATTATTCTTCTATATACACACTGTTCGGTATAGTTTTATTGCACAATTTTTATACTGGTTTTCAGTGCTTAGGTGTTGAATATGTTAGGATCAACAAGATTACTATGTTTCTATTGCGTTGAATGTAATTTTTTTTTGCAGACTATGTAAATATAACAATGCAGCAAGGAAATTATATTTTTGCTTTGAAAGTTGGACTGTTTATTATAAAAGATAAGCAGGGGTCTTGCATTAATAGCCTATTTCTTTCTGAAGTAGTACTTACTATTATATGCCAACACACTGGCAGCATTCCATCCAGTTGTCAATAAAGTAATAAGATTTGGTAGTTAATAACAGGCCATTTCAAATGCGCGGGGGGTGGGGCGTGCAGGGAGCATAAAAAGAGTTGGAGAAATAATCCATATTTTAATCCACACTTAAACTATATAGGCTGCAGCATCAGACTACTGGCATGCAGATGTTGGTTTTTCTACTTGTATGACCTTAGATAAGTTATTTACCGTCTGTATACCTCCCGTTTCCAACTTCGAAGTAGAAACACTAGTACTTAGTTCCAAGGGTTGTCAAAAAGATTAAAGATATTATACACAAAACAGTGGCTTAATTATTGAGAAATCACTTAGTAAATGTTGAATATTACTCCTGTCACTATCCTTTTCATTTTTTTCACACTTTAAAAGATGACTATTGTTTCCCTCTTGCCTGGCACTTACCACAGATGATTACTACTCATTGGGTGATTTCTCTTATTGCTTGCTGTTTACCAGGTCCTCGGTCTGTTATATGTCCTAAGGAAGTAATGTTCTAAAGAATTCCAAAGCTAATTCTCAGAGAAACTGAGATAGGACATGAATACCCATCTTTGCTCTACCAGACACATCCTAATGTTAACATTAGAAATTTATCTGCTGTATTTGTCATAGATGATCATTATTCCTTATTTTAAAAAATATTTTATTAGATTTATTGGCATCACATTGGTTAGTTAATAACCTATAGTTTTAGGTATACAACTTATAATACAACATCTGTATTCTTTGTTACTGCTCACCACTCAAAGTCTAGTCCCTTTCTATCACTATGTATTTGACCTCCTCTGCCCTCTTCTCCCTCCCCAGCCCCTTTCCCGTTTGGTAACCACCATTTTGTTGTCTGTACCTGACTTTGTTTTTTGTTTATTTGTATTACTTGTTCATTTGTTGCTTGTTCTTTTATATCCCACATAAAAGTGAAAATATGGTTCTTGTCTTTTTCTGTTTATTTCACTTAGCATAATACTCTTAAAAGCCACCTACGTTGTTGAAAATGACAATATTTCTTTTTTATGGCTGAGTAGTATTCCTTTGTGTATATGTACCACGTCTTTATCCAGTCATCTGTCAAAGGACACTTAGGTTGTTTCCATGTCTTGGCTATTGTGAATAATACTGTAATAAACATAAGGGTATGGATGTGTTTTCAGATTTTTCAGGTAAATACCCAGAAGGGGGATTGCTGGGTCATATGGTAGTTCTATTGTTAATTTGAGGAACCTCCATACTGTTTCCATAGTGGCTGCACCAGTTTACATTCCTACCAGCAGTGGGGGAGATTTCCCTCTTTACATCCTCTCCATCACTTTTCTGTTTTGAGATTTTATTTATTTTTAGAGAGAGGGGAGGAGAAAGGAGGAAGCAAGGAAGAGAAGTATTGTGACAGAGAAATATCGATTGGCTGCCTCTCGTACATGCCCCGACCAGGGACTAAGCCCACACCCAGGCCTGTGCTCTGACCAGGAATTGAATGGGTAGCCTTTGGCTTTGCCAGATGGCACACAAGTAACTGAGCCATACTGGTCAGGGCACTTATATTTTGTTTCATTGATAATAGCCATTCTCACAGGTGTGAGGTATTATCTCATGTGGTTTAGATGTGCATTTTCATTATAACTAGTGATTATATTCAGTACTTTAATTTATTGAGTTACTGGGTGTCAGCATTCTGGTTTCTTCCTTTTGCCTGTGACTTTTCAGTTTTCTCAGCACCATTTATTGATGAGACTTTCCTTTCTCCGTCGGATGTGTTTGGCCTCTCTGTCAAAACTTAGATAGGTATGGGTTTATTTGTGGACTCTGAATTCTGTTCCATTAGTCTGTGTGTCTGTTTTTATGCCGATACCTTATTGTTTTGATTATTATAATTTTGTATGTAGTTTGAAGTCTGACTTTGTTCTTTTGTCTGAGTTGCTTTGGCTATTCAGGGTCTTTGATGGGATTTTGCCTTAAATTTGTGTATTGCATTAGTTAATTAGTTAACAATTTTAATAGTGTTAATCTTTCCAATCCATAAATACAGAATATCTTTCCATTTTTTTGTATATTCAGTTTCTTTCAAAAGTGTCTTACAGTTTTCATCTTATAGATCCTTCACTTTCTTTGTTAAGTTTATTCCTAGGTATTTTATTCTTTTTGTTGAAATTGTAAATGGGATTGTTTTACTCCTTTCTTTTTCTGCTATTTCACTATTAGTATATATGAATACAATGGATTTTTATATACTGATTTTGTATCCTGCAACTTTACTATTTTTGCTCATTGTTTCTGATAGTCTTTTGTTGGATTCATTTCTGTACATAGAATCATGTTGTCTGCAAACAGTGACAGTTTTACTTCAGCCCCAATTGGGATGCCTTTTATTTCTTGCCTGAATGTTCTGACTAGGACTTCTCCTGTGCTATCAATATATTGAGTAACAATGGTGAGAGTGGGCATCTTTGTCCAGTACCTAATTTAGAGGAAAAGGTTTTAGTGTTTAACCATTGATATATTAGTTGAGGGTTTGTCATATATGGCCTTTATTATGTTGAGTACTTTCCTTCTATATCCATTTGATTGTTGTAATCATAAATATATGTTCTGTCTTGTCAGATGCTTTTTCTGCATCTATTGCTATAATCATGACTTTTATCTTTTTGTTGTTGTTGTTGATATGGTGCAACGCATTAGTTGATTTGCATGTATGTTCAACCATCTTCTACATTCCTGGAATGAACCCCACTTGATCAAGATGTATGATCCTTTTCATGTATTGTATTCAGTTTGCTAGCATTTTGTTTAGGATTTTTGCACCTGTGTCCACCAGAGATAGTGGCCTGTAATTTATTGTCATTATTGCTGTTGTTGGATTGTCCCTGCTTGGTTTTGGTGTCAGGGTAGTGTTGGCCTCATAAAATGAGTTAGGGGGTATTTTTTCCTCTTTGATTTTTTGGAAACATTTGAGAAAGATAGATACTATATCATCTTAGAATGTTAGGAAGGATTTATCAATGAAGCCATTTGGTCCTGGACTTTTGATTTTTAGGAGGTTTTTGATTACTGTTTCAATTTCCTTACTAGTGATCAATCTATTGAGGTTTTCCAGTTCTTCATCATTCGTTTTGGAAGGTTACATATTTCTAAGAATTTGTCCATTTCTTCTAGGTTATCAAATTTGGTGGCGTATAGCCGTTCATAGTATATGTTGTTGTATAATCCTGTGGTGTCCATTGTAAGGGTCTTTCATTTCTGACTTTGATCTTTTCTCTTTTTTCCTTAGTGAGTCTAGCCAGAGGTTTGTCAGTGTTACATATATCTTTTCAGAGAACTAGCTCTTTGTTTTATTAGTTTTTTTCCAATTGTCTTTTTGTTTTCTGTTTCATTTATTTCCACTCTAATTTTTATTTCCTTCCTTCTGCTAATATTGGTCTTTGTTTGTCCTTATTTTCTGGTTCTTTAAGGTGTAATGTTAGATTGAGGTTTTTTTCTTGTTTCTTGAGTTAGGCACATAATGCTATAAACTTACCTCTTGGTACCACTTTTGTTGCATCCTAGAATTTTGATTTTTGGTATTTTCATTTATCACAATGTATCTTTTCATGTCTTTGTTTATTTGTTCTTTGACCCAGTAGTTGTTCAGTAGCATGTTTAATCTTCACATATTAGTGGGTTTTGTAGCTCTCTAGTAGTTAATTCCAGTTTCACCATATATTGACATGGTGTGAAACTGTGCTTGTTTTGATTTGTCTTTTTAAGTTTATTGAGACTAGTTTTGTGTTCCAACATATGAACAATCCTTGAGAATGTTTTGTGTGCACTTGAGAAGAAAGTATAGTCTGTCATTAAGGAATGTAAGGTCTATGAATATTAATCATGTCCATTTGATGAAATGTGCCATATAAGGGCTTAGTGACTTTTTGTTTGGATGATTGCTGTCAGTGGGGTCCTCTGCAATAATATTTTTGTCACTTTCCCCTTTAGCTTTCTAAGTCTTTATATATTTTGGTGCTCCCAGATTGGGGGCACACATATTAATAACATTGTATTTTCTTGGTGAATCATCTCCATTACAATGATAAAATGTCAGTCTTTGTCTCTTGTTACCTTTTTATCTTGAAACCTGTGTTTTGTTGATACAAGTAAGGCTACATCTGCTTTTCTCTTGGTTGACATTTGGTTGGAGTATCATCTTCCACCACTTTGTTTTCGCCTTTGTAGCTGAGATGGGCCTCCTGAAGGCAACATGCAGTTTGTTCCTATTTCTTAATGCATCCCACCACTCTGCCTTTGGTGAATTCAGTCCATTTACATTTAGGGTGATTATTGATACATGAGGACTTCTTACAGCCATTTAATCTTTTCTGTTAGCTCTGTGTCTTGTTTCTTGTCCCTTGTGTTTCTGTCTGTTTTAGTTTACTTTATCATTTTCCTCCTTTTTTCAAAAATGCTATATGTCTTAGCTCTGTTATTTGTGCGTGTGTGCTACTACCACTAGATTTGTGTACTAAAATGTTTCATGCATACAGTAGTCTACGTCTGATTGCATTTTATCTTCACTTACCTTTTCCATTTTTGTTGTCACAAATTATCCCTTATGCTGTTCATTTCCAGGTTGCAATAGTTACATCTTTTTTTCCCCTTTAACCTTTATGTTATAATTCGTTGATCCCCTATCAAGAAATAGGGATGCAATATCCTGCTCTGTTATCTTACTCAAAGTTTGTATATTTTGTCATTTCATTTCAGGTAGAAGAGCTCCTTTCAACATTCTTATAATGCGGGTCTTAGGGTAAATTCCTTTAACTTTTATTTGCCTGAGAAAAGTGTTGATTTCCTTCATATCTAAAGGATAACTTTGCTGCATCTAGACAGATGGTTTTTCTCTTTTACTATTTTGAATATCTCATTTCACTCTCTCCTAGCTTGTAAGATTTCTACTGAAAAATCTGATCATGATCTAATGGGGTTTTCTTTGTAGGATACGATCTTTCTCCCCCTGGCTGTCTTGAGAGGATTTTGTCATTAACTTTTCACAGTTTTAATGTAATATGTCTTAGAAAAGGTCCATTTGCATTAAAATAATTAGGTATTGTTACCTTTTTAAATTTGAGAGTACACCTCTTTCCATAGGTTTGGAAAGTTCTCATGGATTATTTGTTTGAATAGGCTTTCTGTTTCCTTGTCCCTCTCTTCTTCTGATACTACCCATCATTCTTATGTTGCTCTTTGTAATGGAGTCAGATAGTTCTTGTAGAGTTTTTTTTTCATTTTTTTAAACTCTTAGTTCTTGCTCTTCTTCCATTTGAGTCATTTCTATATTTTCTTCAAGCTCACCAGTTTTCTCTTCCATCTGGTCTGCTCTGTTTCTGCTATTCTCTGTTTATTCTTAATATTATTTGTTGCGTTATTCAGCTCCAGAATGTTCTTTTATAGTTTCACTCTTTTCAGAATACCATTTTTGCTTGTTGATTTTATTACTGATTCCACTGAACTGCCTTGCCAAGTTTTCTTGCATCTTGTTGAGTTTCTTCACAACTACAATCTTGAATTCTCTGTCATTTAAATTAATTATAGTCTTTCAAGCGTTTGAGTTTGGTTTCTGGAGACTTCGTTTTCTTTCCAAGCTACCTTATTTCCTTGGTTATTCATGGCACTTGGTGGGTTATTTCTCTGCCTGGGCATTTGAGGTGCTAAACTCTTCTTTTTAAGTATTGTTTTGCTCCTAATAATTCAGCAGGTTGGTAAGTATTGGCCTTTCATTTGTTTTCCAGTAGATGGTGCTATAGCACCAGTTTTTGTTTTCTCTTACTTGCCCTACTGGCACCTCTAGGATCTGGGTGAGAAGGTGTTGCCTTGGTTGTGGAAAATGTCCCTTTATGTCGAGGTCACCTCAGTCTCAGGGCACCACCCTAGTGGTAGGTGTGGTGGGCAGTGGGGCTTCAGGCCTGCAAGTTCTCAGAGACTTGAGTAATTGCAGCAAAGATCATAAGGCCAGTAAAGCCTAAACTATTTACTGTGTCTTGTGCCCTTCCCAGAAAGTTTACCTGCCAGTGGCCTAGGCTTCCACTCAACTTGGTTTCTCTGTCTGAAATACTCCCACGTTTAGGTTAGGTGCCCTCTTTGTACAGTACCCTCTCCCTTTATCATGGCACCTAATACCCTTTGTTGAAAACTAGGAGCCTTGTCTGTCAACCAGTGTATTTCCAAGGTGTCCGGCATATCATGGCCTAAATGGATGAATGTGCCCATACTTAGGGAACTAGAAGAGGTTGGTTATTTAAATGCTGTATTACTGTAATACTAATGTAAATTTAAGACAGTTTTTGCTTAAGTACACAGAAAATGGGTTTTTTTCCTGTCTCTAAATAGAATTCTGAAATTCGCTTTGCCCGTTTAGTAAGAATGCTTACATTTATGGGTGCTGCTTCATGATTTTTATACATATTGGTGGTTGATGAGTACAAACTGTAATGCATTTTCTTAAACCCTAGAGATGTATCATGTACACGTAAACATGTATTTCTTGAGCCCTGTAAAGTATATGTCAAATACATATACTTTACTTTTAATGGGCTATTTTATCTCATCTTTGTGAATTCAGACTTCTTAAGCTGTTAAATTGTACCTGAGTGTACTGTGGCTGCTAAAACTGAAGAGTGTGCCTGCACTTACAGTGTGGCACAAGGACTCCTGAGTAAAACACAGTTTTTCTTAAATTTTTTCTTTGAATTCTACCAGTTATATAACTACATTTAAAATGCTGGTTACCACCTAACCACTCCTACAATTATGTAGTTTAATAAACCTTAGTTAGTTTTGTGGGAGGTTTTAGAATATCATTTACCTTTTAAAAATAAATCATGGCCCTACCTGGTGTGATCAGTTGATTGAAGTGTCATATCATAGACCAAAAGGTGGTAAGTTAGATTCTGGGTCAGGGCACATGCCTGGTTGTGGGTGCACAGTTCCTGGCTGAAGCACCTGCAAGACGCAGCCAATTAATGTTTCTCTCCTGGCCCCTCTCCCATTCTCTCTGGAATAAGTTAAATAAACCAAACAGCTCTTGCTGATTTTTATCCAGGTTGAATCCAGATGTGGGCAAGCAAAAGTGTTTGACAGAATGAAGAAAGAAAAAAACCCTATTCTACTTAGCAAACCTTTATATGACTGGCTAAAGATTCATTAGTCTATGAGAAGAAATGAAGGGTGAAGATAAACATTTTCTAAGTCAAAATTGATCATCTGCATAATTTCGAGGATGTTTTGATTGGAAGGATGTATTTAGTAGAGGTATTTAAATGGCTAGTGTAGTTCAACTTTGGCCATACTGTCCTAACAATTTCAGTTATTTTATATCCTTTAAATTTAAGTTCACGAGTTTTTCTTCAAGGAGAAAGTGACACTTGACCTGCTCATTTTACATAAAGTACCCCTTCTTTTCTGTCTCTGTCTATTAATTGCCATTTATTTCCTATGTGGTATGCACTTGTATGTTTCTTTAGTTGTCTATCTTTCGTACTAGAAGGAAAGTTCCATGATGTTTCCCACAGAGAGGGACCTTATCTCTCTTAGTGACCATTGTGTGTACCATCAGCACAGTACTTGGCATAATAAATATTTTTGAATGAATGGGTGACAATGATGATAGAAATTTTTAAAGCAGTATTTTTTCTTTAGTGATGCTGCTTCAAAAGTCATGGTCGAATTGCTAGGAAGTTACACGGAGGACAATGCTTCCCAAGCTCGAGTTGATGCCCACAGGTAATGTTTAACATGTTGTTCTAATGACAGTTAGCAGCAGCTTAGAGCTGGCTGCAGTATTCAGTCATTTAACTGAAGTCATGTCTGCATCCAGCCGTGAGCCAAAGCCTTTGATACTTTGTGCACATTGGTGATTCTAATAGCAGTACTAAAATTCAAGATTTGGTATTGAAAGAACCATATGTTATATGTGAATAGCCACATGGTGTTTGCTGTTTGGGTATTGCTGGTATGGGCTGCAAATCCCAACCTGAAAAACAGAATCTAATTTTAGGTCTTAAAATTAAGGTGTGTAGATGAGGAAAAGTTGTTGGCTTGCTAAAAACAAATCATGATACCTTACGGCGTTCTCCTTCACAAGGAGGTCACAAGGACCTGCACATGATAGGTGTTGGCTGAAAGGGTAGTTAATAGAAAAGATCTTTGAGGTCAGACTGCCTGCATTCAAATAATCCAGCGCTTAATTTGCCCTTACTGGGCTAGTTCTCTGAGCCTGTTTGGTCATCCATAAAATGGGCACGAAGACTATAGGTCTCACAGGATATTGTGAGGATTAAACAAGTTAATGCACATAAAGCACCTACTTTACTGTCTGGCATATAACAAGGTGCAACAACCGTTTTATTTATTCTTTGATTACTTTATGGTACTTTCCAGCTATGTTTTTGTCTACAACTATTTTATTATTTTGTTAAGTCAGATATACGTGATAGATTTATTGGCCTATTTTAACCCCAGTCTTCCAGCTTTTCTTACACTGTGTATATTGAACTCTTAAATATTTTACTGAAATAAATGTATTGCATTCTGCAAATTCAGTGAAACATACCTGAATTTCAAGACTCTTGAGCTTGGATTTTTTGTTTTCTAATTAAGGTGTATTGTACGAGCATTGAAAGATCCAAATGCATTTCTTTTTGACCATCTTCTTACTTTAAAACCAGTCAAGTTTTTGGAAGGAGAGCTTATTCATGATGTAAGTAGTTTATCTTTAATGTGAAAAATGTTCTCTATTCCTAAATTTAACCTACTAAAGCAGAACTCTTTCTTTGGATGAATGAACTCCTTTACTTTGTATTAATGAACATAACTATTAGATGTGGAAAGAGAACTACTGATTTTTATATCAGGAACAGACTGAAACTTAGGACCAGCTTTTCTCTAACCACTAAACACTATTCTGTTCTTTCACCTTTTCCCTCACCTCCTCACTTGCCTGGCCATTATGAACTTAGATAATACAGATTTCTTTTTAGTATATAATGTCCCCAGTTAAGAAGACATTTAAAAACCTGGTATTTAAAAACATATTAACACCCTTTTCAAGTGCAAGTATAAACATGTTTTGGGTTATTTTTCCCATTTGTGTTATGCCATTACCACTATCTTTAGAGCTCACTGTATGAGAGGGGGCCCAAAAAAGTGGAATTTACTTATAGAAAATTGTGTATTCTTACGTGTTTAAACTTCAGTCACCTTCAAAGCACTCTTTGATACAATACACCTATTGAGATGGTTTTCCCACTGCTCAAAACAGTTTTTGAATTTGTCAATTTTGATTCCTTTTACTGCTTCTGCCATTTTTGTTTCACCTCTTCCACATTGGCTTTTTTTTTTTAACCTGGGGAACAAAAAAAGTCTCGCAGAGCGAGATTGGGTGAATAGGAGGGTGGCATGGAGGTGTCCCGCTATTTTTCACAAAAAAAAACCTGCTTAGCACTCAGTGCCATGTGGACACGTGTGTTGAGTCTTCAAGAAAAATTCACTGAAGGTGAACACAACCTCTCAATGCCAATTGGTACATTGATACAGATGGGATCCTAGGATGCTCACCTAGCAGAGGAAGCCTGTACTATAGGGGGCCCGCCCTCCAGAAGATAATTCAGGAATGGGGGGTGGTTCGGGTCCCCCCCTCATATTTACTGAATCTTTCATATGAGTGTTACTAAGCAAATGGTTTAGATGGTAATTTGATTAGATTGAAATCTAGCACTGAAATAGAGTTATTGCTGGGAGTCAGTGTCTTAAAAATATCTTGAGTTATAAACCATAATTCTATATTGAATATTATATCTTTTTGTCTCTATCTATATAGCTTTTAACCATATTTGTGAGTGCTAAATTGGCATCATATGTCAAGTTTTATCAGAATAATAAAGACTTCATAGATTCACTTGGTAAGTTTTGGGGTTTATTCTTGGGAGGGGTGGAGAGAGATGGGAATGTGCTATTTTAGAACTGTTTGTACTGTGCGGTCCAGCAATATGGCCATGGC
The DNA here is from genome assembly GCF_021234435.1 of Artibeus jamaicensis. Taxonomy (NCBI): domain Eukaryota; kingdom Metazoa; phylum Chordata; class Mammalia; order Chiroptera; family Phyllostomidae; genus Artibeus; species Artibeus jamaicensis. The sequence goes on from NW_026521977.1 coordinate 18,388,785, forward strand.
CTAATGTGTAGATTACCCTAGCCAGTGGTGTAGGAGGGAGAGCAACAAACATGGGTTGGCAGTTTAAAAGGTTACTCAGACTTCATTGGGAATCAGAAACCAAAAAGGGATAGGTGGTAGTATTTGTGATAGAAAGGGCATGAAATGAGGAGTCAGAAAACCCAGGCATTTTTTTCTTCTCCATAAGAACTTGTTGGATTTTAGGCCCTTCCACCTCTGCTATACGATGATTCTCAGAGGTAAAGGTCTGGTAAGAGCAGTTCTTTGGAGATTTGGTATTAATAGTCCCATTGATGTTTTTAAAACTTTGGAATGGGAGATGTAGCAGAAAAGTAACTTAAAGGACCACCATTAACTTTGATCATAATTTTAAAAGTACTCATTTTAAGAGCTGACAAAATACGATGAAAGGAACTTTATTATTGTTTAAAGTAAAATTGTTTCTTTGTAAAGAAACAATTACTCCTTATTCATATGCATGGTGATTTATATTGTTGGTGCTTTTTTAAAAAAGCTAGTCACATAATGGTAACAAATCGTTGTTTCCCCCTCTAATATAGTATTTTGTTTGGTGCATACCCCAAACCCCAAATTATAGAAAATATAGTATTGCTTAGTAGATCAACGTGAAGTCGTAGATGGAATAAAAATGGAGTTGTAGTGATTTTACATGATAGGAGAAACTTTCCCAACTACAGTTTGTTGAAGACAGCAAAGTAAGTCTTAGCTTTGTGATTTTGCCTTTGAGTTTATTTCTAGAACATCAGAGCTCAGTAAATGTTTGCCAAATTGAATCTTATTCTCATTGAGCAAATTCCGTATGTATTCAGTATTTTCCTCCTAGAGCATGTCTTTAACATTTGAGATTGAAGACAACTCTGAAACTAAGGTGCTTTGTTTTCCTACTAGGCAATAATCAAAATACATTATATATTTTTCACATTAAAACTGAATCGTTATTCTTCCTGGTTGTTTGAAACATAAAGAATACATTTATAATCTACTTTGATTATACTGTTCTCAGTGTAGTAATCATTAATTCCTCTTGCCTGTAAACTTTGTACAGCCATTGGAATTTAGCAAGATTGAATTATTCTTAACATAATAAGGCATTTGGAATACACCAAGATAAAGCAGATGCAAGTGTTTGTGTAGAATGCTTTGCCAGGTGCACTAGACCCAGAAAACCACATTCTGTCCCAGTTAATTTGTTTTGTGGCATGAAGCTATGTGATGGAATGTTAATGTCAGCAACCTCTTTATTTACTCACCAAGGAAAAAGGAGTAGTAATTAACACTTTGACACTCCCCCATTGATGTGTAATTGACTGTTTCAAAGGAGCACTGGTTCATAAGCTATTGCATGCATTAAAATTACGTTTCCTATATTGCCGCATTTTAAGGCAGGGGTCAGTGACAATGCAGAAATTGCTCAATGATGCACATTTTTTTATTACTGCATTACGGTTTTGACATATTAGTAATGAATAAATGTTTCCATAAAATTAGATTTTTTTATAACTTTAAAATTGAAATATGGCACAGAACACCGTGACTTCCTCTTTGAAGGTAATGTTCTACTTCCTTGAAATAAAGCACAGCTTTTTAAAGTCTTTAACTCATACTTCACTGGCTTAATAGCTTGATTTGAGAGCAAGAGTCCGAAAGGCTTTAAGTTTGTGATTTGTTTTGAAGTAGTGACTTTAAACCAGTTTGAAATGTTTTTAAACACAGGTTCCCGTGTATGATAGATAATGGTTTTACAGAATTTATTCTAGAAATAATTTTAAGCTTGTAACTGCACAATGAGTAGCAGTAAAATAAATTTTATTTCAAGAGTATTTTCATTATACCTTAGAAATCTGAGAAGTTTCTATCACTTTGACACATGAAAAGGGAATTATATATGCCCAGAGAACTGGGAATATTAAGGAATTTGCTTATATTTGCACATACTAAGAAAAATCTCAGTATTTGTTCTCTGTAACAGGAAAAACATTTTTAATTTATTGTGCCATCTGGAAATCAAGTTCTGTTTTGGCTTTTGTTTCTTGAACATCTGCGCAAATTAGCTATCTTTTATTCGAAATCTGTAAAAGATGCTTTGAGGAAAACATCTTACTGAATGTGTATACATTTAGTTGTAGATATATTATTAGACCTTCATTCATTAAGGCTTAAAGTCTCGTCACAAATGTTAGGATTCCACAGGTGGCAAGTTTATCAGAATACTTCGTGTTATTAGCACTGACAAATTGGGCCAACTGTAGCATTATCCTCTGTCATCTGAATTGCCCTAACATGTCCACATACAATGCAGTGTTATCGAGTTGCTACATTCTTGCTTCAGAAAGTTAATCAGCATCTAATTTTCATTTGTTAATTAGCATTAATGTGCACTAATTAATTTCTCCATGCTTGTACATTTCCATTAAACCTGATTAGCAATACTTACTTGGGTAACTCATTCATTTGAGTTATGATGATGGTGTTTTTGTTGAATCTGGGCCAAATAGAAAGCCTGCATCATAATTGTAGCTAATTAACAGACTATTATGTACTATATTAATGGACTTCCCCCAGTCATCTGAAAATATATGAATGTTGCATATTTCAAATTTATGGAGTGTTTAGGGAGAACTTTTTTAACAATACAAACTTGAGGCTCTTAATTATTACAGGGTAATTGATCATTTGCTGAGTTTACAAAATTTAAAAATTCAGAAAAGTATGATATGAAATTCTAGATTAATTTTAGGAACTTGTTTTTATAACTAATAAGTTAGCATATTATATAGTTCAGCTTCTACTTAGGAACAGATAACACTTGGATATTCAAGATTATAAATATTTGTATTTCTAGTCACTTATTTTGATTTTGAGAGTACGTTTATTAAAGCTGGGGACAGTGAAACAAGGAAGGGCCTATGACAGAAGCAGCAGCAGGAGAGCCCAGGTGGGGCTGCTTTGGCTCACTGGGCAGTCAGGGAAAGGGGGGCCTTGGAGACAGGTTCAGGGGGTTAGCCTGGGACAAGCAGGCACTGCCCATTGTTCCCTTGGTTGCAAGTCTCTTGGGGGTCCCCTAGAGTTCAGGAGATGCCTGCCTGTGGGAGAAGGAAAGGGGGAGGGGAAAGGTGCAGGTGTGCTCCCAGTAGGGAGAGCGCACTGGTCACTTATTTTATAAATGAACCTCTTTTCAAGGCCTGGTACTGCCACTTTATGAGTGTCATTTAATTTCTTCACTCCTCAATTTTATTGTTTCTGAAAGTGAAAGGATCAGGACCAAGTAATGTAAGTTTCCCTTTAGGTCTAACAATTGTTTTTTATGTGAATAACTGTAATAGCATGTTGCATTAGAAATTATATGGCAAAAATTTGAATTGTTGATAGTTTTCTACTTATGCCTTTTAAAGAACAAGTATCCCTGTTAATTAGTGTTTTTTTCTACTACTAATCATTTAGACTGTAAATGTTGGGTGATAAACACATCTTACAGTTTGGACTTTTTTATGACTGAATGTGTTTGAAAATATTTTAGAACTCCATGTTTACAGAGATCTATTAGTAAAAATAAGCTTTAATAATTCAGTTAAATAAAAATTTTTCTTATGAAATATATTTTGTATATTTCATTTCCTAAAATAAATAAATATTTTAAAAGTTAAGATATAAAAAACTTTTAGGGCCTAAAAATAACACTTTGTAGCCCATTCTTAACTTTGGATCTATTATCTATGGCACTATAATAATAAAGAACTGTAGTTTTACCCTGGTCAGGTAGCTCAGCTTATTACAGCATTGCCCCAGTGTGCCAAGGTTTTGGGTTCAATCCTGAGTCAGGGCACATACAAGAATGAGTCAATGAATGCATAAGTTAAGTGGAACATCAAATTAGTGTTTCTCTCTTCCTCTCCCCCTTTCCTTCCCTCCCTCCCTAAAATCAATAAATAGAAATTAAATGTAGTTCTAGAAAAATAATTTTAAAACTCTATAATTTAATTATGGGGTCTATTTATGGTTTGAAAAATATAACAAGCTTTGTTGAAATTATGTGAAGTGCTCAAACACAATGACTTCCACAGTTTAACAAGAGTTGTAATTGTGTAGCTCTTTTATTAAGTTGACACTTTAATTAAACTTTGCTCCTATGTTGTTATTCAGGACTATTACATGAACAAAATATGGCAAAAATGAGACTACTTACTTTTATGGGAATGGCAGTGGAAAATAAAGAAATTTCTTTTGATACAATGCAACAGGAACTTCAGATTGGAGCTGATGATGTTGAAGCATTTGTTATTGATGGTAAGGCAATTAGAACATTTTCATTTTTTCCTGTTACTTGTTTTTCACCCCATTGAATATAAGATTTTTAATCTTGAAACTGAGCCTTATGCTAACAAAGCTGGATTCTTTGTAGGTAATGTGTATATTTAGTAGATTAGCAGGTAATTGTAGTAGAGTGCAAATTCAGTGGACATATTAATTGCTGTGTGGTTTCTGGTATTGTATCCCTTGAAGTCTTACACAACAGAGGCCTTTAGGCAGTATACTGATAGTGGTTAAGAGCCTAGATTTTTCCATCAGACCTGGGTTTGAGACTGGGTCTTCCTTCATGAAACATAAATATAGAGGTAATTTGTAGTTGTGAGGGTTAAATGAATTAATACAATACTGGTAAAGCACTTAGCCCAGTGCCTGGCAAATGTTAACTGTTACCAGTTTTTTATGATTGGCCTAGAAACAGGATCTTCTTCCCCAGCGGTTGCGTTAGAAAGTTATAAAAGGTGATGTGTTACTATTAATCAGGATTTTTTTCTGAGCCTTTTAAGTTTGAAAGTTGGTAGGATTGTACAATTAAGATTAATAAAATGAACAGATAAATAAATAAAATAACTGTTGACATGGTTTGTAGTGCTGTAAGTCTTAAACATACCTATAAAGGAGTATCTTGCCCTGGCTGGTGTGGCTTAGTGGATTGAGTGCCAGCCTGCAAACCAAAGGATTGCTGGTTTGATTCCCAGTTGGGACACACGCCTGGGTTTAGTCCAGGTTCCCAGTGAGGGGGCGCATAAGAGGCAACTTACACACTGATGTTTCCCTCTCTTCTTCCCTCCCTTCCCCTCTCTAAAAATAAAATTTTTTTTTAAAGTATCTTATTAGGAAATTAGTCCCTCTCCCCCATGTGTAATGAACGCTGTATGTGATACTTAATAGAGGCTGGCCCAGCAACCACAGGATAAATAAATGGATGGCCTTCCTCTTGGTTGTATCACATCACTATGGTTATTACTAGAATCAAAGAGCCAGTTTCTAAAATAATGTTGGAAAACTGTATAGTTTTGTTATGGCCTACTTGGTCAGTTTCATACTTTAAGCTGGGTTTTGGGGGCTTTTCTTTGGAATTTTCCATGTAACACATCATGTAAAATATCTTTTTTCAGCAGTGAAAACAAAAATGGTCTACTGCAAAATTGATCAGACCCAGAGAAAAGTAATTGTCAGGTAAGACGTTAAATACTCTGCAGCATTTTGTAGAACAGTTTAGTTCTGATTATTTCACTTACATGTTTAGAGAACCAAGGTAGTGTTCTTATCAGTTGACTGTAGTTAAATAGTTGCTATTTATCATAATTTTATTAAAGTTCAGACTGAATGTGATTAGCTTATTTAATGAAAGAGTCCTATTTTCCAGCACATTTCATTTAATGGCTCAGCATTGGCTAGAATACTAATGACTTTTGTGTCTGGTTTATGTAGTTCAGGAAAATGGAAGGTTCAGGATCAGGATGGTAAAGATTTTTTTCCATGTAAGCTTCTAATTTTTTCGTTACAGTCCTAACTTGTCTTTTAGGTATTTTTTAACCTTGCTTTGGACTAGATGCAAGTGTATAGTATTGTGAAAGACTACCAGAGGATAAAAAATGTTCACTAATGACTTTACTTTTTCAATTTTTAGTCATAGCACACATCGGACTTTTGGAAAGCAGCAGTGGCAACAGCTGTATGACACCCTCAATGCCTGGAAACAAAACTTGAACAAAGTGAAAAACAGCCTTCTGAGTCTTTCTGATACCTGAATTTTTATGCTATAATTTTCTTTTGCAGAAAAATATCTAAATGATAGTAAAACGTTGTAAGCTGAAATCCGACTACAGTCTGAATATTTATTGTCTCAAATTCAAAGAAAAGGAAATCACAATCAGAGGATATACAGTAGTGAGTTACAGAGGGAGTCACTGTGTCTGTCGTGTACAATACTGAAGTTGTGTTCTACGAGGGAGGGTTTTGAAGGTGCTACAAGAGCTTTGATGAAAGGATATATGGAGAACTTGAAGGGGAACTGGATGCTGACAGCAAACTTGGCAGTCTCAGCTATCTTAAATGAAGCATTTGCTGAGCAAAAACATAATAGTGACTTCGTCACATCAGAAAAAGCTGGAAAAGTGAGCAATACATCTGTAAAAAGCTGTAAATGTAACAGTCATTTTGCTTAAAACCACGTCAATATACTGTTTCACCACTGAAATTACTTTAATCTGTTTTTTCCAACATCTCTTCTGCTTTTCTCTTTTTAGTTGGGTTGTCACTTTCTAAGACTAGGTACTTTTCAATTTCATTTACTTGATTTGTTAGCAGGCTCTGCCAGTCATCTTCCCCAGTAGAAGACACAGTTAAATCCTTAGTGTCTTTAATCTTGACAATCTGAAAACGGCTTTGCAGAGCTGAGTTCAGAGGCTTTGTTTTCACCTAGGAGAGACCAAACTTGTTTTACCACTGAAATTATTACTCATTTTCTAAACACTCATCTTCAAAAGAGTTTCAAGAATACCCTTAAACTTTTGCAATTATGTGCAGGTGATAAAGCCACTGTTTTCTTGGCTAATTTCCAACTAATACCTTAGTAATTCTGTCACATGTGAATCTGTAGACTTACATAGTAGCTTTTCAAGATATTTTAATATATTCCAGGAATACCACAAAGGTTCTCTAAAAGGTCTTGAGCTTACATTGAAAGAAAAGATATTTAAAACAGGCAGATAAAAATCTGTTTTGTCTTCAGCTTCCTTCCCTTCCCAAACATGTCTATGTTTTGTATCTTCTAGCAAAACAAGGGGAAAACGGAAAATGCGAGCAGAAGTAAGCTACCACTTAAAAACTGCCTTTTACTTCCTGTTTCTTCTCCTGCTTCACAGCACCATTTTTGGAGACACGGAGCAGTGCAGTAGTTGGAAGTTGGTGTGTTTCCAAAGCACCATATTGGATCATACTGATTTTTGATACTGTGCTAAAAATGTTTCATTTTAAGATTTTTTCCTGATAATAAAACATTGAAAATTTAGAAAACAGAAGAAAGTATAAAGTAACTAAAATCAGTAGTGATTCACTATCCAGAGAGACCTGTCAACATTTTGGTACTGACTCCTGCTAGTCTTTTTTTGTTTTGTTTTTAATATCATTGATTTCTCTTTAGAATTTTATATCTTTGTTTTCCCCTCTGAGTTGTCTCCTAGGTGACTAAAATTTCTCACAAACTATTGTAAGTGGCTTCAAAATATTCTCTTTTATAGATGTGTGGTAATTTAACTGTCTCCTGGTTGAATATTTGTTTTAATTTATCCCTACCAAATAAATTTGAGGTAATTTCTTGAAAAAAATCTTTGATGGTGTTCTCACATTACCAGATAAAACCCCCTGTTAAAAGGGAGTGTTAGATTTTAGAATCGTGACCAGGATAAGAATTACATTAAAATTACCCAAGATTCCAATTTAAACATTTTGATATAAATATTCTGGTCACTTCTGTATATATAGACTTTTTAAAAATCTGAATCATATATTTCCTCTTGTGTCAAAAAATACTGTTAGTATTTCTATGTGTTAAAAGTCTTTCAAGGGCATGGCTCTGCCCTGGCAGGAATGGCTCACTTGGCTGGTCATGGTCCCGCAAAGCAGTTGCTGGTTTGGCTCCTGGTTGGGGCACATGCAGGGGTTTTGGGTTCGGTTTCATTTGGAGTGTGTACAAGAGGCAACCGGACAGATGTTTCTCTCCCTCATCAATGTTTCTCCCCCTTCCACCATTCCCCTCTCAAATAAAAATCTTAAAAAAAAAATTCATGGCTCCATTATATTCCATGTTCCATAATTCAATATATTGTTGGGCATTTAATAAATTGCTGGAAAACATTTATTGGTATAAATTACGCTATGATGAAAACCACTGGTTCATAAATCTCTGAAGATCTTTGAATATTGCTTTACATTAAGTCTTTTCCAATTTATTGGTAAAAGTGGTGTGCTCATAACATTGTCTTTTTTTAAAAGATTTTATTTACTTTTTAAAGACATGGGAATGGGGGAGAGAAAAGACAATGTGTGAGACATTGATTGGTTGCCTCTTGCCCCCAACTGGGGACCTGACCTGCAACCCAGGCATGTGCTCTAACTGGGAATCGCACCAGCGACCTGCTTTGTGGGACAACACCCAACCAAATGAGCAGCACCAATCAGGGCAACATTGTCATTTTCAAAGTGAGATACAGTAATAATTTTTTATGTGATCTTAAATGTTTATATTTAATCTCAGTTCCCTAAAAATTGCTCTTTTTGGTTCCTGAGAATTCTATAGTCTTGTTCCCTCCAAGTCTTAGAATGATGTGTTCATTTTAGTCTATTGCCTGTGTTCTTAAACAGAGAGAAAAAACTATTAGGAAGGACTGCCAAGAGACTAGGCAAGTCATTTAAGTTGTGAGCCTCAGTTTTCTCATCAGCTCCTTTTAGTTACAAAATGCTATTGTAAAGAACTGGCAATGGATAAAATACACATAAATGTATATTTCTGATAATGTCTGGCGTATAAGTATGTTCATACTTGATTTAGCTTACAGAGGCAAAATGAATTACAAGTCATCCATGCAATACTGATACATAGAAATGTAGCAGATCCAAGTCTAGGTTGCTACTGATTTTGAAGTTAAATGATTTATGACCTATAATTTAATGGTCCTGTTTTGCCATCAAAATGCTTGATGCATTTTGGTGCATTTGACACCAAGTAAAAATTACCCCATTTTCAAGAATCCCAACTCTTGACTTTTTATCTTGAAGAAAAGGAAGGAGACATTTACTCATAACTGCTTTAGTTTCTCCCCCTGAACTACCTGCTTGGTGGGAGAACTCCCTGCTATAGCAGAAGCAGGGACTGGCTGTAGAGGAATGATGTAATTAATGTAAAGTTTTACATTTAACAAAACTTGTCCTATTTAAACGCTTATAAGCATTTTGCAGCTTACAAGCAGTAATTCTAATTCTAAACATGCTGCCACATATTTTTGCTCCTGTTTCCTATCTTCTAAACTCATCTAGCCTTTTTCTGCCTGACTCAGAGGATCTGGTACTAGTCCTCAGGTTGCATTTAAAAAATTAACTTAAATGAACCAAATTCGTTGGATGTGTAAACTGAGTGGCTTTCCTGGCTTACTTTGGCCCCCTTTTCCCATCCTCATTCCTAGGTATGATCAAGATTGCAGCAGCGACCAACCTGACCCCCACCCCAGAACAAAAAGGTGAATTAGCTCATGAGACCTACCTAAAATTATACAGGTTTAGTGGCTAGTGCACCTAAAAATGTTGAAAAATATAAAGAACTTTTATTCCCTTTCTGGCTATATTTCTTCATTTAGAACAAAGGTTGGCAAAGTTTTTCTGTAAAGAGTCCCAAGTAAAGATTCCTGGGTTTGTGGGCCAAATGGCCTTCCTCACAACAGCTTCATTGTCATTGTAACACAAAAGTAGCCACTGACAACAGGTGAAGGAATGGGTGTGGTTGTGCTCTAATAAAACCGTTCTTACTAAGATGAGGCAGCCAAAGATTTTCCAATGCCAGATAAAATACACACTTGTACACACCAAGTTGAAAAAAACTACTAAGTGCAGTGGTGAAAACAGGTGGACCTGATTTTAGTTTCAACCCTCCCAGGAGAATTACGCTATATCAGTGGGTGTGTCATATTTAAAAAGGAGAATGAAATACATTGTTAAAAGCTGTTATATGTTCCCCTGACTGGTATGGCTGTTTTTTTGGGCACCATCCTGCAAAGCAAAAGGTCACTGGTGCAAATCTGATCAGGGCACATGCCTGGGTTGCAGGTTCAGTCCCCACTGAAGCTCATATAAGAAGCAACCAATTGGTGTTTCATCAGTGTTTCACTCCCTCTTTCTCCCTTCCTTCCCCTCTAAAAAAAAAAAAAAAATTAGTGCAATAATGTTCATCTTAACGTGTGCTAAAGAGAAAGTCGTTTAATGTGCATTTCTATAATTTAAGACAATACGGTAACAAAAATTTCACTATACAATTTTTTAAAACCTTTCCTTTTTTTTTAGGTTATCTTTTAGCAGTTATGCCTATAATTGTCTGTTTTTTGTACTTTGAACTTTTTTGCACTGAAATTTTGCACACTGTGTTTAAAAACTTAATAAATGTTACCAAAAAACCAGTCAGCTGTAGTTAGCTGCGGGAGCCATATAATCTCTACAAATACTTTGCTTTGTATTTACAACTGTACTGAATACCATGTGTTTACGGATAGTGGGTCCTTTCTCCTGTGTTCTAATTGAAATAATTTAAGATTTTTCCTTCACAACAGTTTTCCTAAAATGTAAATTACATTAGCACTATTAGACATTTAAATTTATTAACTGATTGTTTAAGGCATCTTAGAAAAAAATTTTAAGTACTCAAACTAGTGAGCTTTAAATGTACAAATGCCACTATTCCTAAACTGAGGTGACTAAAATGTAGAAATACATAATACACTACCTCACACTTTCCTTCCCCAACAGGCTGGATTATATCTATTTGATTTATACACTGTGACTTTTTCCTGCTGTTTTCCATCAACCTTAATTGTGAAAAATGGTGCCATGCTGCCCTCTTGATATTATTTTGGAGATCAGTTAGGTCTTAAAGCATCCAGATGCATACAGTTCTACACATATCTGTAGAATTAGCTCACTAAGGTCTGCTTGGCAATATTTTTAATTGACTTACATGTTCTGTGGGAAAAGAGGAATCATAAAAAGTCTCTGCAGTTGCATTCCTCTCTTCACTGGTCTCTCCCTTGGGATCTGGATGGATAGCGGAGTTATTCAAAGTGTCAGCAACTCTGTTAATGCTGGTAGTATCTGCTTGACAAAGAGGAAATGGCAACAACTGAATTTTATTCTCTAGGCACCCATTTTAATGGCTGAACTTGTTTTTCTCTGATTCTGTGCTTTTGTATTTTAAAAGAATTTATATTTTCTTTTTACTTTGAACTTTTTATAGTTTTCACAGACTTTGCCTCTTACGTTAGGCATTTCATCTCTGAGTTTTATTATTGCTACTTTCTAAAACCTGATTTCACATTAAAACAAGTGAAATGGTATATCTTATAAAACAAAATGCTATCCTTATTCCCCAGTAACTACACTGCCTGTACATGTAAACGTTTATACAGTGAACATCTTACAATTCAGAGTAAAAGAAATTGACCACAAGTAGGCTGCCCAACAGAGGGCTGCCTAGTAGTTAATAAACAGATGAAAGTACCTTGGAGAGACATGTCTACTTCGAAGGTTACAAGATATTTATCAGAATGTTTTACGAGTCTGAGTACTTTACAAGTTGAATATTTATGGAAGTTTAGATATTTCCCATCCTTACTATTTACATTATGAGACTTAATTTAGAAGAAAGGACCTGTGAGAAAATGGTAAGCATCAGACCAGACCCTGGACTAATTAATAGTACTTGACTAACCACAACATTTGACAGACAAAATTAATGGAACCTGAATACATTTTATTAGGAAAATAAGAGTTTGTGAAATGAGGTTTAACAATGTTTTTAGTGTTTCCTTTTTCCCTACATCACTTTTCCATTCATGAAGAAAACAAGAAGTACTTACGCTTTTAGTTTCCAGTTGTTGGATTTTTGAATTTTAAATTTTCTCTTTTAAAAGAAGCCTGTTAGTCTGAGGGCCATACAAAGCTTTCCTTGTAATCTGCATTTCTCTCAGTGGGTCTACATGCATCTTATTAAACAAAGTCCCTCAATATCTAAGACTGTCTTAACCCGAACAACTTTGAATATGAGGCTGCTATTGGCAAAGTAAACATTTTCCTCATGATCATACTTAAACTATTTATTGTTACCTCCAAGTTACATTTATACAGCACCTATACATAATATATAGTATGTTTAATATGAAAAATTTCAAGTACACCAAAGTAGAGAGTATGAATCCCAATGTACCCATTACCCAGCTTCAGTATCCATCAATATCAAATCATGTCTTCATCTATACCTTTTCCCTTATTTTTTAAAAAATTCTGGTGCATTTTTAAAGCAAAACTTTAACATTGTTATTTCATGTGGTGGTTTTAAAGAATAGAACAGTCTATGAAATAGTCAGCATCTGAGTGAGTGTATTAATATAGGTACGTAATTAGGAGTTCAATTTAAAGTGTTTCAAGTGACAAAGAGCAGTGATGTGAAATGTATTTGTGCCATACCTCAATATCATAAAACAGAAGAGCTGGATATGTGATGCTGTGACGGGATAGATAAAATAGAAAAATGAAGGAACAGCAGAAAATTGGAGGAAGTGACAAAATTGTGGGTCACAAAATGAAGGGAAGGAAGGGGTGTGTGTGTTTATAAAGAGAAACATGTGCAGTGGAAGAGGCTTTACCAACACTGCATGTGCTCTAAAAAGTAAAGACTTCAGATTGGGTAGCTGTTCCCAATTTAAAATTAGCTGAATCTGTGGCTTTTGTTATTTTCAGTTCCTTAATGAATTTTTTAAAAATTTCCACAGCGGAATTGTACCTCAGTACATGTTGATAATACTGGTTCAGATTTAAGTGAAAAGAAATCCACTTTCATTTAAATAAAACCTTTACTGCATGTATGTGTGTGTAGCATTTTAAGTTTAAGCAAAAAATAAATACTAATATATGTTTTCATTTTAAACACAATCTGGAGAATGTTTAGCAAAAATACTAAGTGGAAATAACTTTCAAAAGAAAACATTCTCTTACCTGGCCCAATATCCTTGCTGACATCACCCACACCCACATCTACGCAAAGTGTCACTGAAACAATCTTTTCGTTTTCTGATGGGCCTACTGGTCTCTCCTTCAGCGACAAAGGAATGCTGGAAGTTGAAGCGCTCACTGTTTGACTTTCAGTTTGATTTACTTTTGACCAAGGACTGGGGTCTAAAAAATTCACATATCCTGGAGTTTTCTCAGTTTTTTTATCTGAAGTTAAAAGATCAAAGGCCAACCTGCCACTTCTGTTTACTAAATCTCCAGATGGCTGTATGTGAAATGAACATGATTCTTCCAGCTGTCCCTCACTGTAAAATCTTCCTGAAACAATGTCATTTAATGACTCTGTTTTTTCAGTATTATTTGGCAGAGCATGCTGTCTTTCAATAACATCCACAAACAGGGAAAGGTCATTTTCTGTGGCTTCAGTTATCTGATTCCCATCACCATGACTCTCTTTATTGGAAAACTGTATTTCTGTGGAAGTTTTCGCATGAACGGCAGTTTTCCTGTCTTTGGCTTGTGAAGCATTTATACTCTCACTGTTAAATTGAAGGTGGGAAATGTTCACACTGTTTTCTAAATACCCCACACAGTTCTTAAACTGACTGTTTTGTGTATCAGTCGGGGGTTTACACACAGCTCTTCCCCCAGGGCTTGAGCTGGATTTCACCAATACAGGCATAACAGTACCATTTTTATCTGAATCCTTAAAAAGTACTTTCAAGTTATCACTGAAAACAGCAGATGGAACGGGGTGGTTGACTGCAGTGTCAAAGGGAATAGTTGGTCCGGGTTTCTCAGAAGTATCGGTACAGCCTTGCTGAACATCTGAGGTTGGTTTAAACGATAATGTGCTGCACTCACTTTTTTTATGTAACAATTGTATTGGCTCTGTTTTATACTGTTTATCCTCTAAGATAACACTACTTGTAATGTAGTAATCATGTAAACTGTATTTCTCTTTTACATTCAGAGATGAATCCAAATCTGTTTTGGTTTGGTCACTATTTGTAATTCCCTTGTCTGTGGCATTTTGTTGAGTTCCTGGAAGCAATCTAAAATATTGTTCAGAAACATCTTTTTTATGATTTGTACCATGAGCCACATCATTTAAGATGCTGTTAAATGGTGTTCTGTGATTTTCAACCTCCAGATGTAAATCTGCCTGGTGAACATCTACTTCAGTTCTTTCTAGGTGAATGTTCTCTGTTTCTATGGATATATCTGCCACTAAAAAAGAATTATTTGGTGATTTAAATTCTGCACATCCACTGCCTTTTTCCAAGTCCACCTTGTCTTTAATTTCCGTATTAACTGATTTTCTAAAGTCAGTAACATTCGAAGTTTGCCCTTGACTAATCAATTCTTTTCCTTTGCAGAGGGTTTTGCTTAGGGAGAGTTCACTCTGATTTTCGTCTTGAGGTATAGCCGTGTCAACTTCATTCTTGGAGAGTTTGTCAGTATGCCGTGAATCTGTCATGATGAGAACACAGTGAACTTTAATATTACACACTAAAAAAGCAAAAGTACTTTTGGTTTAAAATGGGACAAGTTGAAGGTGTTACAAAATGGTTTTTATTTCTCCAGTCTCGTTTCCTTTGGGCATACAGTGCATGTCCATATAAACACATGGCTGATTAGATAACAATCATATTATCCTAACAGGTTATACTCTACTTTCTATTACTACTTAGATCCAGAAATTGCTAGCTGCTTTCTTCAATACTATCATCACTTTTTTTTATTCACCTTGTAAATATTTTTAAATTTTGGAACATTTCTGGCCAAGTGTATAGAATATCTACTTAATTTATTTCATCTGGGTTCCCAAGATTTCAAAATTTCAGTCTGGTCACAATAATCTAAGTTCAGGGCACTTGTAGGGCTTTTTTAGTCCAATTCTCTCTACAACATCTCCACCAAGTGGTAGTTCAGCCTAGTCTGAACACCTTCAAACAATCAGTAAACAACTCTTTTCAAGCTGGATGAATTAGTAAATTATTCTAATGGTTACAGAAAGGTTGTTTGAATGAAGAAACGTACTCTAGGCCTGGTCATCAGAGGGTTACCGTTAGCCCATAGGACATCCTCAGCAAAGCAGTGAAGGCAGAAACCAGAATGCAAAAAGCAAAGGGGTGATAAGGAAAAGCAGAAATGTATTTTTCCCCAAAAAACACTGACTGTAAAAAGTACTGACTCATGGGGGGTGGGCTGGGATGGGAGTAAAAAACAGAAAATTGTACTTGAGCAACAATTAAAATAAATTTTAAAAAAATACTCAAAGAAAGCCTGTTTTGTTAAGACACAAAGTATTTCTCCAACTATGCTATAGCTATCTTAAAAAGTAAATACTGTAACTGATATTCCCCTACAAAGCTCAATATACAAATTAGAAAACATCAGTATAGTCCTAGATTACCTTCTATAATGATTTCTTCTATAAGTGGGCCTTCTTTCTTTTCTTCCTTTTCTCTATATTCAGAATCAAAACAAAAATTCCCAATATTTTCTTCCCTTATTTCTTGCCCAGAATTAAATTTCTGTATGGTATTTTGTGATTTCCCCATTGTCATTTTACTGTCTTCAGTATTTACTTCTGGAAAAGTCTAGTGTAAAATGGAAAAGATTCCTTAAATATAAAAACAAATCATTAAAAAGTATAAAACATTGAAACAAATCACACCAATAAAAGTGGCATGTGTATTTGTTCAACCATTCAGCATTCAGTTCAACCACTGGCTATTTGAAAGCCAAATGAATTTTTATTTTATTTTATTTATTTTCAGAGAGGGGGAAGGGAAAGAGAAAGAGGGACAGAAACATCAGTGTGTGGTTGCTTCTCATGTGTCCCCCAGTGGGAACTGGCCTGCAACCTAGCCATGTGCCCTGACTGGGAATTGAACTGTGATCTTTTGCTTCACAGGCCCGCGCTCAATCCACTGAGCTACACCAGCCAGGGCTGAAAGCCAAATGAATTTTTAACTAAATTTAATATATTATTTGTAATAAGATCACTTTCAGTTCATTCTGTATATTGGGTTGGCCAAAAAGTTCATTTGACTTTTTTCATCAAGATGGCTTTAGTAGCACTTAGTTGTCTTTAACTTCATTCAAAACAATTTTGTTAGATTATACTGTAACAGGTGTTGTATCTGTGCATTTTTTAAAAATCAAAATTGGTGAATTTTGTATAGCCCTTTAATATTGAAGATAAAATAAGCAACATTTTTGGCATATTATGCTTTATTATTTCAAGAATAGTAAAAATGCAACTAAAATGCAAAAAGATTTGCGTGGTGTATGGAGATAGTGCTGTAACTGATCAAACGTGTCAAAGTGGTTTATGAAGTTTTGTGCTGGAAATTTCTCACTGGACAATGCTCCATAGTCAGGTAGACCAGTTAAAGTTGACAGCAATCAAATCAAGACATTCATTGAGAACAAGCAACGTTATACCAGGCAGGAGAGAGCCAACATACCCAAATACCAAACTGATGCAGTTACTGGTGAAAATGAAAAATGTGTCTGTTAGGGGGGAAAAAAACAAACTTTTTGGCCAACCCAATATATAATCTACCATATGTAAACAAAATAGGAACCTTTAGATATTTTCAAACATGCATTCCACATTATTATACCACACATTATATGTAATAATAGAACCATTCCATTATTAAAAGCAAGGCAGTCATGGCTGGCAAACTTTTGAGTGTTTGGCATATTTATGTGTCTAAAATAGTGAATCAGTTCAACATCCTTTTTGTCCCTTGTCTACTGAGCACATGAAACATGGAAGCACTGCATGAGGCTTTAAGATACAATGACGACCAAAAATACAGTCCCTCTCCTCAAAAATGTATCAGTCCAATGGGGAAAACAGGGTAAAAAAATAACAGGCAAGTCTGAGAGACAGGAACAAGGAGACACTCAACAGAGAACAAACGGCATACACAGCTACATAAAAACAAGCAAGACTATATAGTCCGAAGAACTGCTTGTGGCTTTCCTCAGCTAGAGCTCAGATGCTGAACAACAGAAAGAAATCCAGGTTTCAGGTAAGCTAGGCCTACTTCATTAAGGGCCTAAACAGCTTGCTAAAGAATTCCAACTACCAGGAAGACAATGAAAAGTCATTCAAGGGTTTTAGACAAGGTAATTAACATGAGCTGACTGATTAAAGAACCACAGAACTAGAAGAAAGGTCATAACCTATCTAAATCAGTCATATTTTTGGATGTCCCCTGGAGCAAAGGAAACAAAGGCAAAAACAAACCAATGGGACTTGATCAGACCAAAAAGCTGTACAGTAAAGGAAACCAACCAAAAAAAAAACCCCACCTACTGAACCAAAGAATATATTCACAAATGATACATGTGAGGTTGGCATCCGAAATATATGAGGAACTCATATATTTAAAACTCAATAATTAAAAAACCGAGTCAAAACCGGGCAGAGGACATGAGATGCTCCTCCGGAGAAGACAGACAGGAGGCCGACAGACAGGAAAGAATGCGCAACACCGCTGATCACTGGGACGTGCAAATCAACACAAAACAGTCAGAATGGTTATTCCCAAAAAGTCAACAGACAACATGTTGACAAGGACGCGGAGAAGAGAACCCCTGTCCTAATTTCTTTGTACCCCAATATATTTGGATTTTTACCTGAAACTTATTGTCTTCCTCAAACTTCTGATCACACAATTCATTGTAATGTTCTTGCAACTTAACATGAGTTTCTTTAAGTGAAGATAACTCATTTTTAATCTCATTAACTTCTCCATTAAGTTCTTCAACCTAATATAAAATGTAATCAAAATGAGAATATACATAAAAGGGTTCTGTGTGAAAATACTTTAGTAACACAAGTTTTGGGAAATAGTAAAACATGAAAACAATTACAAAGTACTAATATTAAGAGCTACCATTTTTTGAACTGTGCTAGGCACTCAATATTAACAATTTCATACTCCTAAAACCCTACGAGGTATTGTCGCTCCTCAATTTACATGTGAGAAATGTGAGGCTTCCAGACATAAAGTAACTTGCCCAAGATCGGGTGGCTTTAAAGAGGAAGTCAGGACTCAAATCCAAAGCTAAATCTAGGAGTTGTGCTCTTAACTACTACATTAAAAGCCACCTCTTGTTACAAACAAACATTTATTTTTAATCATAAAAAGTTCTATAAATGTTGCCCCAGCTGGTGTGGCTCAGTGGATTGTGTGCTGGCCTGCAAACCACAGGGTCGCTGGTTCAATTCCCAGTCAGGGCACATGCCTGGGTTGCAGGCCAGATCCCCAGTAGGCGACACGCAAGCAGCAACCACACAGAATTGATGTTTCTCTCCCTCTCTTTCTTCCTCCCTTCCCCTCTAAAAAAAACCTTAAATTTAAAAAATTCTATGTTATACCTTCATTGCTTTTTAAAATTCAATTTTCTTGTTGCATATTTGATAGACTTTAATTCAACTACATGAACAGCACTGAGCACTAAGTAGCACAGTAGAAACTGACTCTTCAGTCTATATTTACTCCTATAGACAGGGCTTCCACTGGATATAAAATTTCATAATCTTCTTCTTGGGGGGAGTATTCATTCTTTAATGGGAACCTCAAATGTGGGATAAAGTTTCAACCTACCAAAATTTCCATAAATATATGTAATACTTGTTATAGAGCCCAACAGACATGAGGTCATCTACTGCTTTCCCTTCATTTTATCTTTTTTTTAAAAAATATTTGGCTACAGACCTGGCTGGTGTAGCTCAGTGGATTGAGAGCATGGGCCTGCGAACCAAAGGATCGCAGTTCGATTCCCAGTCAGGGCACATGCCTGGGTTGCAGGCCAGTTCCTAGCAGGGGCCAGTTCTCAGCAGGGGACACACGAGAAGCAACCATACATTTAAAAAAGAAAAAAAAAATTTGGCTACATTTATTTTTTTTTAATTTTTTAAAGATTTTATTTATTTATGTTTAGAGGGGAAGGGAAGGAGAGAGGGAGAGAAACATCAATGTATGTTGCCTCTCGTGGGTCCCCTTCTGGGAACTGGCCTGCAACCCAGGCATGTGCCCTGACTGGGAATCGAACTGCCATCCTTTGGTTCCCAGGCCCTCGTTCAATCCACTGAGCTACACCAGCCAGGGCTGTCTCTCAATTCTTGAAGTCCACACTTGCTACTGTCAAATTCTAACCTCCCATCACTCCTCAACAACCTGACTTCTACCCTCATTGTTCTACTGATTTTCTTGTTGATAATCACCTGCGAGTTAGCAAAAAAGATTTTTCTCCACTTTTTATCCTTTTAACAGCTCTGTAGCATGACATGTTAACTACTTGTTCTTCAAACAGCCTCCTTTCTTCACATTCATGGTACCTCCCCCTCTCCATCCTCCCTGCTTTCTCACTGTTCTGATCGGACTGCCCCCCTCCCGCGCACCTGCACACACCCACCCTACTCAAAAAATGTTGGCGTTCGCCAAGGCACTTTCTCATTTAGCCTTCAAGATCTCCTCTCTTTCCACAAATGATAATACCTATATACCTATACCCTACCAGTTCTACTTCCAAAATGCTCCCTCTCCCTCCCCACTATTACTGCCCTAATCACAACCTCATCGGCTCATGGTTAGATTACTTGCAATATTCTTATTGGTCTCTCTCCATAAAGCCATACACCATACTGTTACAGCAGTTATTTTTCTAAAATGCAGATCTATGTAACTTCTCTGCTTTAAAATTCTCAATAGTTTTTTCCCATTATTTATAAAATAAAATTCAACTTCCTTAAGGAACCTTTCAGAAGGCACTCTCAATCTATACTCAGTATCACATTCCAGATCAGACTCTCGCCCTTGAAAATGCAGTTTCGTGCCTCCATGTCTCCCTTCCTTAAATGGAATAGGAAGTATAGGAAATGAGCACCTAGGGCCTGGTAAAACCCTATTCATCTCTCGGGGCCAAACTCTATTGCCATCTTTTCACGAAAACTTTCTCCAGCCTACCTAAGTGACATGGTTTATTTTGTGCTTTCATAGTGATTTGTTAATACTACTACAAGCATTCCACATGATTGTAGTTAATTTCATAGTTATCAGTCCCTTTGAGAGTATAAGCTCTTTATTATTCTTTGTATTTTAGGCATCTTTGAAAATCCAGTACCTAGTTAGAATAGTGCCTAACACATGATAGGTGCTCAACAAATGCTGTGAAATCAATTCCTTTTGTGACCTGTCCCCCTTCCCTTAATAATTTGTGAACATCCTAATTTATTCTCTTTTCATCTGTACATACCCACTGCATATAAAACTAGTCAAATGAAAACAGATACACATTAACACTGTTCTTTATATTTCCATGAAATTTAAATATATACCTAACAATATCACTAAGTTTTATTTGCACAGTATTTTTAAACAGCAGTTTATATGATTCCATCTTCTTTTTGTATCTTTTATTTTTTTAACCCACCTTGATTCAATCTCATTAGCAATACACTCAAGAATAGTAAAAAAACTTATATAGAAATACAATGAAAGAAGAGAGCTGAACTTCTATTCAAGAAGACTTTTATTAGAACAAAAGCAGGTTTTAAAAATTCATCTATTTGCCCTGGCTGCTCTGGCTAGAGGATTGAGTGCCAGCCTGCAAACCAAAAGATCACCGGTTTGACTCCCAGTCAGGGCACATGCCTGGGTTGCAGGCCAAGTCCCCCAGTAGGGGGCACATGAGAGGCAATCACACATTGATGTTTCTTTCTCTCCCTCTCTTTCTCCCTCCCTTTCCCTCTGTCTAAAAGTAAATAAAAATCTTAAAATAAAATAAAAATTTATTTGCTGTTTTGTATTAAAGCGTATGGAAGTGAAGTGATTGTAGAAGCTAAAAAATTCTAAAACAAAACCAATTTTATCCACACTTAAAGACTGAGGCCTCACCAGTGAATCTGAATGTTGGTTTTTCTTAGTTTAATTGACTTTCTCTTGAGGAAGAGCAATGGTTGTGGTCTCACTAGAAAAAATGTATGTTTAATTTTCTTAGCTAATATTTTCTTGGCATACATGGTTGGCATATTTTTTATATTCTCTTTTCATATTATAGTTTTTCCTTATCCTGATAGTACCAATTCCATGGTCTTTTAAACATTAGGAATTTTCCCAAGCACTGGGATGCAGTGTGGATTAGCAAAAGCTAAAATGAATATTACTCTGCTTGGTGCCTAATGATAAACTTTACCAGTACAGAGATTATTAAGGATTTTTTAGTATTCTGATACAATTAATTACAAAATATTTTTTGAGATTTAGGGAAAGTTTATCAAATTAATCAGTGAAAACTTCATCTCTCAAATACAAGAGAGCATGTTAGCTGCAAGAAATTGAAAAATCAAGAGTTACTTACATAATAATTTATACTAAAATCATCTACAGAAAATTTTTATCAAGTTGATATTTAGATATATCATATTAGTATAAAAAATATTAGTATAGTATTAGAACAATATAGTATACAGTAATTATTATAACAGTCTAAATCTCAGATTATAATCTTACATTCCCAAAATATAGATGTCATTAACTCATACTGACTTCCTAGTTTGTTCATTCTTATAAAATAATTGAAAGGCAATGAAAATAGATATTAAAATGATATAATCAGTTTTGGGGTTTACTAATTTTTAAAGTGAACCATCATACTTCATATTTCACGTAAGTTTACATCACTTTATACATTCACTAACTACTTCACTAAAATTAAAATTTAGTATCAAAGATATGGTTTAAGAAAATAGCCATGTTGATAACATTAACTTTTATGATAAAATGTCAACACTATAGAACTCAACTACTATACATATGTTGTAAACATGGCTTAATATATCTCAAAAAAACTGAGGAAAGCTAAATAGATCCGTTAGCAATAATTCCTATATAATCCTTTAATCGCTTTCTAAAATACTATCAATAGTTTTATGAAAATGTAAATTAGTTTTTCTTGTCACATATGGGAAACCATTCAAATTACACACACATGCATATGCTTTTTCATGCATAAAAGCAGTACAGGAAATGTTATTCAATTTAGCTTTTAAAGATAATTCACAAAAAAACAAAAAAATAAAGAGCATTCACTTCTTGGAAATATAAGTGCAAGAGCAAAATGTTCTGACTTTATTCTTAAATTATTTTTACAGTATTTCCTTTGCATTTAACAGTTATTTTAAATGTCTACAACTATTCCAAATGTTTTAATATTTTAATATTTAATAAACCTACGTGCTTCTTCCAAGTTCTTAGGGCTTTCTCATGCTCATTTTGAAGATTAAGAAACTTTTCTTCATTTTCTTTTGCCTTCTCCCTTTGCAGCTCATTATCTCTTTCAAGGGTCTGCAATAAAATTAATTATCCAAAAAATAATCAATACCACATTAATGAATTTTGATGTGTTTTATGTTGCTTGGACCTTTGCTTCTAACATCCTGAAAGTGCCATACAGATCAGTGATAATGTGCTATCTCAACAATAATTTTCATAAATTAACAGAAAGGTACTTATAGTTTAGTTAACAGGAAATAGGGGGAGGTTATGAAAAAGAAATGGCTATAAAAAGGTATAAAGACATTGCCATTATTCAGTTTCACTGCATAAGTTTTAATGTAGTGAAAAAGTAATATGAAGTACAGCACTGAAAAATATGAAATGTAGCATAATCCAGCATAACCCTTGTAAAAATTTTTAACTGACACAGGACATTTTTTCCATATCTGTTTATTTTAGAAATTAACTAGCTAGAAAATCCTTAAATACAATTTTACTTTTTAATTTCAAATTAACACTTTTTAGTAGAGCTTCAATATTTACCGTATTAACTTATTACTTCATAAATTAGCATAATATAAACACCATCACACTACCTTCTCTCCCCCAAAACAACCTTTAGAGAGTAAAATCACTACTCAGTGTGCTCTGAGACACAGGTTTCAAAGCTGTTAACATCACTGTCACCAATATTATTAGGATTCTCTAATGTCTGCTGATAATCCAAGTGAACCTCTGTAAAAAGACAAATGGAACTCTAGCAACATGTCTAATACACCTGGAATTCTTAAGTCTTCATTTGTTCATCATTCTTAAAGCTATGTACATTCAAGATAACCATTTCAAGCCACACAAAGGAAAGAAAAGGTACAGTTTTCCTTTATCAGTTTTCCAGTTTTCCTCCCGACTCTAACAATGGGGAGGTAACCACTCTAACAGTTTCTTGTGTATGCTTCCAGAAACTGTCCATAAGCATAAAGAATATTTTTAAATACCGATGAAACAATACCATATATATTGTGTTATTCTGAATCTGTTTCTTTTAATGAATAATAAATATCTTTCTTACTTTCCATGTCATTCTACACAGAGCTATCTCATTTTAAAGGCTTCATAGTGTTCCATCTATATAGTTTTCAATTTAATCTAAAATGTCAACATGCAGACATAATTATGAAACATTATGAAAATATCTAATAAAAAGCATTTTACAATTTTAACATGAAGATTCTCCTGTAGTTCACAAGAGCTATGCACTTTGAGAGCACTCAATGAATACCTATTTTGGTCACCTCTACTTTAGGATAATGTAAATATATTTACAGAAGTCATATTTTCCTCTTAATTTATAGGTATACATCATAATAGGGTAATTGCTAAATATTTACAGTAATGTATATTTAATAGGTACTTCGTACTTTAACATTCTAATAAATACTATTTTATACTATCTATATTGCTAACACTATTTTAGAATACACAAATCAAAGTTTAGAGAGAATATACCACAGTGTCTTAGTAACAATAAATGACCAAAAGCATTATATTCCTAAAACAGTATATTAGACATGTCAATCATTTCCTGTCCCTACCCAGAGCCCCACCTAAAAAAACCCTGCAGATATCAGGTATTCTCCCGGTTTCCATTTTCTAGAGACATTACAACCTCCCATTACAATTTGGACCTATTGTTCTTTCAGTCTGCTACGCTGATCAGGTTATTTCTGAGGCTTTCCTTCTCTCCCCCGTGGTGAGTCTCCTGTTTCCTACACTGCACGGTTTCCTCTTTCCTGGTTTATTCCGCTGCCTTGGTAAAGCAAATTTTCTATTACTTCATAATAAAAGAGTCATAAATATGACCATTTTGAGGCCCTGCCTATCTGAAAATATCTTTATTCAACAATACTTTCACTTTCCTGAATATGGTCCAACCCTGTTTGGAAGTCAGCATCCCCACCTCTGAGGGCCTGGTCCTATTATCTTCCACGGCGAAGTCTTGCCAGTGAGAGGTCGGGAGCCATAGTGTTGCCACTCTCATTCTGAATCCTTAGTGTGTGACTCGCATTTTCCCCTACAGTTTTAGCATTTTCTCTTTTAGTAAGAAATTTCATAATGATATTCATTGGTGTTGGGCAAAACAAACTCCAATTGTTCAGTTTTGGGTTATTTTCTTATATTATTTCTTTGGTCATTTCCTCTTCTTCCATTTTCTGTTATCTCTAAAAGCACCAGACCTTAGACTTAGCCCCTAATTTCCTTTCTCTGCTCTTTTCCATCTTTCTGTCTTTTGGTTCTACCTTCTAGAAGACTATCTCAATATTATCTTCCAACCTCTCCACCATATATTTTATGTCTTCTAACATATTTAAGGGTTCTCTTTTCTTCTATGAATGTTTCTTTTTATTTATAGACTCCTACTGCTTGTTTTGTGGATTAAAAAATATATTTCTCTTACACAAATGCATTTTCTTAGTTTCTCCAAGTGTTCTTCATTATCCTGTTTGTTTTGTCTGTTTTTCACGTTGGAGACTTTCTTCAAATGCCCAAGGATCCTTAACTGCCTGTTCATATTCAAGAACGAAGTGTTAAAAATCTGGTTCAAAGTTTTGGAAAGTAGTGAGCTTTGCTGCAGGTTCATCTGGCAGCGCTATTTCACTGGGAAAGCTTAAGGGCTGCAGCGATAGTCTTTTCTCGTGAGCAGGTTAGTTTGCCCAGAAAGGAATCTTCAATGCTCTTGACTGAAGTTATTAGGCTTGCTGCCCTCTAAATGGGGAAAGCGGGCTGGAAGGTCATAAATTCAGAATCTAGTCTTTCTGCCCTGTTTTCAGTATGATACTATCTGGAGTATGCTAATAAATTGGCACTCAAAAAACAAAACAAAACAAAACCTGGTTTGCCGCATTTGCCAACTTCATTAGTGTTAAACATTCCCGTGACGGTTGATCAGAAGCTCACTCTCGTGTAACCACCAGCTCACAAAATGACCACAGCTCTAGCGAACGGTTCTCCCTGGCGAAGAGGACACCACTGATCTCCCCATCTCGTCTCTCCAACATCAGTGTAAACCTCCCGTCCTCTTCCAAGCAGGAGAGAGGCAGTGCTTATTCATGCGGGGTAGGGAAGAGAAATGGAGGTGCAAGAGCTTCCTGAAGAGACCCCGTGTTCGGCTTCAGCTGTGCACCCTACTTCTAGAGGCACACGCAGCCCTGACCATCCCTGCACCTTGCACTTGGATTTCTACTTGCCCTCATTTACTAAGTAAATTACTAATTTTCCATCTGGTTTTCACTTTTAAAACTTTATTTTTATAAAACTTTATTGTTTCTGCTCCCTCTTCTCTTGTCCTTGTGGATTTATTATTGTCATTTCATTGCAGTTTCAGAAGGAAATAGAAGTGAATGTATGGGTTCAACTCAGTGTTTAACTAGAAGCCCTATCCTGGCAAAATCTGAACTTGCAAACAGCCTGAATTTACTTATTGCTAATCATTTGTTAATTTAATAAAATTTAATGAGCTCCTACTATGTACCAGATACTCTTTCAGGCTATGTTAGTGAAAATATACTGTTCTCATGGAATGTATGCTCTATCAGGAAATTATTTAGCATTATTTGCACCTGGATGAATCTAAAAACCCTAGCTGAAAAAAAATGGATATTGTAGAAAGTCAAAATCAAACTATCTGTTAATATTTTAATATACCAAAATCTTGAGTAAATTATCCTGGTTGATACTATGACTGTAGGAGCAAACTAAGTAAATTATTCTTGCTAACACTATAACAGTATAGTTATACTTACAGCTGGACTAAACTATAATGAAGTTATAGTAGAAAATACTCTCCATCCTGAGAATGTAGTTCTCTGTGCTCCAAACTGTACTATAAAAATAAGACAGATGATAGCATGACTGCAGAGCCCCGAAAAACAGTTGACCATTACGAGGAGTAATGACCCCTTTTAGTACAGGTGGAATTAGAATGCGCCAGAAAACACTTGCAATATCTACACAGCTTAATCCTTAACAACAGTTCTACATTAATATTTTGTTATACTATATATCAGTGGCTCTCCAACGCCAGTCTGCAAACAAGCACTGATCCATGACAGAATTTCTCTAGTCCACGGCAAAACGTGTCAAAATAAGGTCATCAAGAGTCTTTTCTTGTAACAGACTGCCTTTTTTCCTGAGATTATATCCTTAGTATAGTGTTAGTGTTAAAATGTTCTCTTTTATAAAGTGAAAGTGATGATAGATGGTATTTTTTTCTTTCCTTACTTATAAACAAGCTTACAATTCTATCCTGTTCTTACCAATATTTTGTTTGAAATTTTACTATATGAAACCTAGTTTCTCTATGTACTATCAAGGCTCAGGTAACAACGGTGTTAATTAAAGAGAGAGGCATTTGGATCTAAGATACTAGCAGCATAATTAAAAGACCCGGGAACCATAGTTACAGTGGTCATTAACTCAAAGAAACACAGGACTATGTATATGTCTATGACTACAATAGGCTGTATAGAATCCAACGATACATAAACATTGGATTTAGAGCTTGTAAAAGGCAATTTAAAAGTTGTGGTTTTCATATAACTGATCTAACCAAAGTACCAGCTCTATGAAAAATACTAATGATGTAATGTAGAAAGAGTGCTGGAATAGAATCAGGACGAATATTTACTCCTGGTTTTGCCACTACATATGAGGCCTTGAACTACATCATTTATACTTTCTGGATCTCTAGTTCATCATGAAATGATAACTGCACTAACTAATCTCTAGTATTTAGTTCATCCTGTAAATCGACGTTTTAAATGGATTAGGAAACAATCCTGGTAGCTGCTACTCACAAAGAATGTGGGTAAGTTATATCGTATGTTTCTTGGAAGAAGGTTCAACATGTCAGAGAGACAGTTCCAGTCGTCCATCTGTAGGGTGGGTAGAGGATGTGGGAATGGGGGGATACTTACTTATAACTGGACCTTTCCTTCCAGTTATAAGTAAGTGAAAAATCACTGGAAGTGAAAAATCACTTCCCAGAGAAATGATTTTTACTAGTCTTTTATTGGAGTAGGTGAAAAGGTTAAGAGGAAAAAGAGGTTTGACTCAAATACACCTCTCTTAGGTGTAACTCCTATAGAATTGGGTGTAGGCAAGAGAAATAAGGCAAAACTCTCTTTGCATGACCAGTCGTAGAACACCTATGGTGAAGAGATAAGTCTTACATTGTTTAGGTTAGGATTGGTCCCATTCAATGATGATGGACTCGGCATAATGTGTGAGGCCCAGTGCAAAACAAAATTTAAAAAGGCAGGAAAAAGTGCTATTAAAGATACTAAATTACAAACCTTTTTTCTTTCTTTATAGTCCCTCACTCTCTTTGTTCCTCTCTTTCTCTCTCTCCCTATCAACCTGTCACAGCGCTTTTAATTTGCTATTTAATGTCATGGTCCTCCAGGCAGGAGGGTACTCACAGGGCAAATGCAGATCTTCATAGATGCCGAAGGCCACACATATGATCCACCACGTACTTGGTTCTACCTCCTGCAAGTGGCTGGATCCTATGTCCTGACTGGGTATGGGGAAGTCAGTCTCCCCATCCCACGCGCCCTCTGCCCCAACCCATGGAGATAGGTAACCCCGAGAAACTGTGACCACCAGGAAGAGATGTACCTGTCAAAACACCCACCTAATGTGCCTAGGTACTGCTAACTCAGGACAGAGGGCACTGCAGGGAACGTGCACTCCACTCAGACCCTCCCTGCCACATCTGGGCCTCCACCAGGGGTAAAGGGCAACAGCAGAATACAGGCCTCACCAATGTGAGCCAGGCGCCACAGCAGTCATGAGAGAGGAGCAGGGAGGAAGAGACCAGGCAGGGCCCAGGGCACCAAAGGGTGGGAGGAGAGTCAGCAGCCAGGAACTGGTCCTGGGAGGCAGTGAGAGACAGGAGAATGCCTGAGTTGAGGCCCCAAGCCCCCGGTGCATCATCAGACTTACTTTACAAACATAAACTCAAAGATAAAGATTTATAAAAATTTCGAGACAGTAACCACAGAACATTAAGCCTGAAGCACAAAGCCCTTCTGAGAATAGGTCACTGTGTAACTGCACTGGTTACATACCCATGAAGCTGTTCCTGGCCTCTGCTGATGGTGCTCTTTACACAAGAGATGACTGTACTTTTCTCAGGAAATGTTCAGCATCACTTTTTATTACTAAGAATCCCTTTAGAGGGACACGAATATCTCCTACTGGCCACCCCTGTAGAACAGGTCCCCAGCTCCTTTTCTTGAGTGGACATCCCATCACCCGGCCCTGTAGCACACAGGGAAGTTCCTGCCCTTCCCCTGACTTCCATGATCCCTCCTGGGGAGCCAAGCACCACTCAAGTTCTCTCTTCCGCATCCTTTCCGGTACACACAGTATTAGAACAAGCACAATACAATTCAAGCCCCAATGACACTGATTACTCCAAAAACTTTCCTCTTTGAAATTTCTAGACCATAACTGATCATTATTCTATAAGTTCTTGGTACACTTCCAGACCTCAAGAAACATATGCCAAGTTCTTCCACATAAACTTAACAACGTTCTACTTTACTGGCAACACCAGAGTGAACATTTCGGTTTCTCTATCATCTCTAGCATCCATCTAAGGAACAAGACGGCAGCCCACCCTCTTCTTCTTGTACTCCGATCTTTACCAGTGATTTTCCTACAGGCTCTACTTACTTTTGTGAGGGGTAACACACAGCCCGCTCTGCTAGGAATGCAAGAAAAAAGCCTCATGTTACGCACCGTCACTCCCAAACATCAGCGACCCTAACTTCTTCCTCCTCAACCGTTTTCTTATGTATACTGGGAAGATGACGAGTGAATGTTGAGGCAATAGGGCCAGTCCCGTCACACTCCTGTAAAGAGGGATCTGTCCCAGTTTCTAGGAGCTCACTGTTTACTTGCTTACAATATGGTGATACTTGTCATCTTTTATTTTCAGTTTTGATCTTTGCCACAATTCTAAGACAAAGAAAAAAAATCCCATTCGATCTGTTACAAAATTAAATCAGATGCTTGATATAACTGAATATTTAACTAGTGGCTTAAATATTTAAAAATCTGCTCATTCCTTAAGACACTGATAACAAGTTAATGAAGGAGTCCGTATCTTGCCCTTAAAATTCAAAATGATCACAGATAAAGTGAGACAGATGAATGCAAAGGAAAACATACTTTAAAATATAATATAAATATAACCTGATTATTTTCTCTTTGCATCTTCAATTCTGCTTCCATTTCAGTATTAGCTTGAGTCTGTTGCTGGAGTAACTGCTGCATATGTTGAAATGAAATGATGATATCCTTTAAAAAAGTATAAATATATCAATTTTTAAAAGATTTTATTTAGAATAAGTGGGCAGTGACCAGAGGGGAGAGGGAAGGGAATTTAAGGGGGAAAAAGGGGAGGGATTTTGAGGAGCAAGTGTGAAAGACACAGGGATGAGGACTAGGGGGGAGGAAGTGGGAGGGAGGTGGGGAGAGGAAAGGTGGGGGGATGGGATGGGAGAAATAGACAAAAAAACTGTACTTGAAAAATAACTAAATAAAATTTTTAAAAAAACAAAAAAAAGATTTTATTTATTTAATTTTTAGAGAGAGGGGAAGGGAGGGAGGAAGAGAGGGAGAGAAACATCAGTGTGTGGTTGCCTCCCATGCACCCCTTACTGGGGACCTGGTTCCCGCATGTGCCCTGACTGGGAATCGAACCGGTGACCATTTGGTTCACAGGCTGGCACTCAATCTACTGAGCCACATCAGCCAGGGCTGATATATCAATTTAAAAAAATTAAGATAATGAGGATGTTTCTAAATCTATTCTTAAAATATATTTTTCTAGTTTCTTAACGTTATAGCTTAATTTCAACATATAGAGAATATACTGAAAAAAGCTAATGACACATTTTACTAATATCTAAAAGAATTTATACTGCATGATTTCTTACAAAGTACTATTTCCAAGAGTTCCTCAAATAATTAAAGTTATTTGAATGAACCGTGGATTCTGAGACACTATTGAAAAATGTGAAGGATTCAAAACTAAAACTTCTGTTGGCTTGCCCCCAAACTTGCAAACGTGTCCCTACTAAAATGCCACATTGCTCATGGCCTAAGACACCATGGTATGCATTCAGAACCAAATGGAGGAAAAGCAAAAGGGAAAAAATAAACAGATGGAGTCATGCTTATGTTAATTCCTAGCACATAGTAAACACTCAGGTGTACTGAATGGACACATGTATACATTTTAGACCAGGTCTCTCATATATGCCCATTGAAAAATAAATCAGGGGAGGTAGGGAGTAATGTTTGTCAGAGGATACAGACTTGTGTTATAAAATGAGTAACTTCTGAGGATTTAGTGTACAGCATGACTTCAGTAACATGCTGTCTTATTTACTTGAAACTTGCTAGGAGAGTAGATCATACATGTTCTCACAACACCTTTCATGTACCTTTTTTCCTTAAATAGAATTATAAACATAGACTCAAATGAGTATAATGTCCTGTAAACATATGTTCTTAGCATATATATATATATATATATATATATATATATATTTCAATAATTAGGGTAACACTAGTCTAAAATCTCAAAGAAAAAACTGATTTTATTCTTTTAGTTACGTATTTGTAAAATATTTTAATGTAACATTTTCTCCAGCTTTACTGAGATATAACTGACATATAACATTGTGTAAGTCTACGGTGTACAAGTTAATGATCTAATACAGTATATATGGTAAAATGATTACAAGGTTAACATCTCTATCACCTCACATAATTACCATTTTTATGTGTGTTGTGAGAACATGTATGATCTACTCTCCTAGCAAGTTTCAAGTAAATAATACAGCATGTTACTGAAGTCATGCTGTACACTAAATCCTCAGAAGTTACTCATTTTATAACACAAGTCTGTATCCTCTGACAAACATTACTCCCTACCTCCCCTGATTTATTTTTCAATGGGCATATATGAGAGACCTGGTTTAAAATGTATACATGTGTCCATTCAATACACCTGAGTGTTTACTATGTGCTAGGAATTGACATAAGCATGACTCCATCTGTTATTTCATCTTTTAATTGATTTTAGATAGAGGAAGGGTAAGAGGGGCAGGGAGAGAGAGACAGTGATTCACTGTTCCACTTATGGATGCATTCATTGGTTGCTTCTTGTCTGTGCCCTGACTAGGGATCCAACCCCACAACCTTGGCGTATCAAGACAACGCTCTAACCAACTGGACTACCTGGCCAGGGTGCCATCTGTTATTTAACTGTATTTCTCCACATTATATCTGGTTTTTAAAATATTTACTGGCTTCCAAAATATCTTATGATTGCTTGCCTGTTTTTCTTCTTGAATATGGGTAATCTCTTCTTTCATCTTCTTATTGAATTCCAACTCCTTTAAAAAATGGAATAATTTTAGGTTATGACATAAAGTTCTCCAAATTCTACATTTCATTCAGTGCCCAACAAACTTGGGCAGGTCATGAGTACCAACATTTGTTTGCTGTTGAAGCAGTGACTCTAGTGAACTAAAGATGGTATTGGAGACCCAGTACAAGCTGGTGCAGACTTGTACGTGTTAATGTTAAATTAACAGAATTTCTCATCTCCAAAATTTTTTCTGGAGACAACACTGTACCATAAGATAATCTGACACCATGTTAAAGTGGAAATAAAGTTATTATGGCCAAATTTTATTGTCTTAAAGTCTTGCTAATAATTAAAAAGATTCATAATACCCTCTTCCCTATGTACATTAACTTTACAAAGATGGAATGTTTTTGTATTTTTCTGAAATTCTCACAAATTTTACAAAAATATACATTTTATAAACATGAATTCATTAATTAAATACCATGTTGAGTCTTTCTTGAAGTTCCTGAAATTTTTGTTCTTTAACTGTGAAACTGATGTTTTCTTCTCCCATCTTATGTTGCCATGTGACTTTGGACTTTATCAAGTCTGAGGTTACTTTTTCTAGTTCCTTCACAAAAGAAACATGAAAAAATTGATATACACATTTCATCAAAGCAAGGTACTATGCTGACAGTTTTGAAGTCCATTTTTAAACCTATCAGTATAGTTTACTATGTTCCATATACTATGGTCCATCAAGGTGTATTTCCCCTAGTTCCATTGCAAGACAATTAGCCAAGGTGAGAACGTTACTTGTGATTATGGAAGAGTCAAACATAATGACACAGGGACAGAATGCATGATATTTGCTCTTAAAAAGAGTGCACTGACTAAACACACTAACCAACCAGATGCGGGATATTTTCCTTCATTACCTGTCCAACAAAATAAAGAGGTGATAAATTCCCAAGTTCATTAGCATAAGATTTGTGTAAGAAATAATTACTACATAATGTGATTAGTGCTATATTATGGGAATGCATAGAAGCATGAAGAACACAGTTGGCTGAGGACATCAAGAAGGCATTACACAGAAAAGTGGTATCTGAATTGAGTTTTTAGAAGATAATTTGCAAAGAAGACAAAAAAGGAGTAGACATTTCAAACAAAAAGATTCTATGTGCAAAAAGGTATAGAAACCTGAAAGAGCATGGTATTTTTCAGGACAACAAAATTAATGTAATATGGCTAGAATATGTTATGTTATGGGTAAGGGGGAGGAGTCGAATATTGGTAATTGTGGTTAGAAATGGTGCAGGATTCAGATACTGAACGGGATCTGTAGGCCAAACTAGAGTTTTAATTTTATCCCATAGACAATGAGGAAAAAATCATCGAAGGATTCAGAACAATGTAAAAAGATTTGCATTTTAGAAAAATAACTCTGGCATCATAGCAAAGGATAGAATTGAAGGGAATATAAAAGAAGTCTTAATTTGTGAAGTTACATGTCCAGTGAGTTTAACAGATACCATTCAAACACATTAAAATCCTGAAATAAACCATTAAAAACCTTTTGAATTGGTGTGCATTACTGTACTGCTATTCTCTGAATGCTGACTATACTAAATACTCAAGGATCTGATTTTCCCATTCTTGACTACATGGTATCTGAATTACCTTTGAATTTTAGGAGCTCTACAATATAAAGAACCACTGTCCACTAGAGAAGCTGGAAATGCCAGCTTTATAAGCAGGAGACCAGGCTCTGCTGATCAGATGCACCTGTCTTAGATATTAAATCAGGAATTATAACACAAAAGAACAAGAACTGCTGCAAATCCACCTGTTGGTAGACAGCGGGTGCAGTGCTAGGAACTTCAAACTTGTGTGGGCAAGAGTGACACCACTGCAGCAGTAACGGCAGCTGCCATGGTCAGCAGCAGCGCACAGCACCCAGCCGTGGAAGCTGCTTTTGCACTGTGGTCTTGGACACTGCATACCTCCCCTTGTTTCTGACCACTGTCCAAGACTGCAATGACTAACATCCAAATTCCTTTACTGACAAAATTATCTTACAGTTAAGAGACTTGACTAATATACATAAAAATTTAAAAGGCTATATTTAAGAACTGAATAATGATAAACAACTCTTGTAGGATAAAAAGGTGGTCCAGCAGGGTAGTGAAATGATAAGGAATTTTTATTTTCTTCATTGTGCTGATTAGTATCTTTTTTTTCTAAAATATGCACATTCCTTTTCTATCAGCTTTTTAAATGGCACTTAAAGCTATGGAAACGTGTAATTACTTAGAGTTATTAGTTTAAAAAGGAAAGATGAACACACAATACAATATACAGATGACTATTATAGAATTCTACACTTGAAACCTATTAATTTTACAAACCAATGTAGCCCCAATAAATTCAGTAAAATTTTTAAAAATAAAAATGAAAACCAAACCCTTAAAAAGAGAAGATGGCAAGTGAGTCCCAAAGAACTCCGACATTCATGGATTAGAAAAACAGCTAGTAAAGAAGGCCGAGAAGTACAGTCAACTGAGGTAGGAGAAAAACTGAGAAAGTGGGATATCAAGGAAGCTGAGAAAGGAGCAGCAGAAAACGGGGAGTTCTACATGTTACAGCCTCAGCCACCCAAAGGGAAACTCGCCTGATTATCTCTTAACCCCTACTTCAAAATCTAGGAGAAGGGAATCATTGGTCTTAGCTCACATATCCCCTTTAGAAATGAACACCAGATAAAGTAACTGCTAAAGCAGCCACACAGGTCAAGAAGTAGAGCTTTATTCTCAGAAAAGAAGGCAGACAAATTAATGTCTGGTACAAAGGGAACAATCAGCATGAAGTGAGTAATAAAAGAAGTTTGAATGAAGGAGGTAGGCCTTAAAGAATCAGAAGAATATTTGTTCCATTTGTCCTCCATTTGTCCCTCCTGATTCTTTCCACCCTTTCTCCACACTGCCCTGTGCCCTGTGTGGCTCCTGGTTGGGTTCAATCTGTGAGAGGCACCAGTAAATCAATATACTGAAAAGAGAGAGACTGAAGTATTTCCCCAACAGGACTATAAACTAGGAACACCTTTACCAAAGGTCACAGCTTCTGAATTGCACTTCTACAGCCGCGCCTACAGCTCTCTCTAGCTTCCAGCGTCTGCTCCCTCCCCCTGCGCTTCTATCCCCGAGTGCTTTACTGCCACACCACTTTCTGGTTTCTCTTAACTCTGCCCACAACTTTGTAAATAGCTTCTTTGTCGGACTTTTTTCAATGACCCATTCCAGTGTGCTGTTACCTGCTTCAATCCTATTTAATACAAATGAACTGAGGAAAGGCATTTCAAATAGGGACAGGGGATATGTATAAAAACAAAGGCAAAAAGGCAAGGAGAATTAAGAATTATAATGGCAACAAAAATTTGGAGTTAAATAGATTCGAAGATGCTTGTTAGAAAGTAGTAAGAAACAATATGAGAAAATGTAGGATGAGGCCAGGCCACGAAAGCTCTGGAAAGCCAATTAAAGAAGTCTGGGACTAAATCAACACATCACACATCTTAAACTCACACAATGTTATATGTCAATTATACCTCGGTAAAGCTGAAACAGTTTGGGACTTGATTTGATAGGCAAAGAACTGTTCAATCTATCATTCCTTCTACATATATTAAGTATCTAGCATAAGTCAGGTGCACAGAAGCAACACAGTAAACTAGTAACTTAGTCAAGTTAGTCTGGCAAAAAGAGTGAGTAAAAACCAGGAAACGAGCGCTGGCTAACAGGCTATTTTTTTAATCTAGGCCCGAGATGATGAATGTCTCTACTATTGAGAAATGGAGAATGAAAAACATGAGATGTTCTAAGGGAAGATATTATCTAGTAGACAAAGGGAATGAAGGAAAAAGCTGATTCCAGAGTGTCTAGTAAAGCTAGAAGAAATGGGAAAAGGGACCATAAAATGTGAAAGAGAGAAGCATAAAAGTGAAAAGGAAACGGAAGGTCTGCTTCACTAATGAAATAAATAAAAAATGTATTTAAGACAATAAGTAACGAGAGAACAACAATGTTCTGAGAAAAGAAACTCTTAAGAAAGCCAAAAAGCATAAATCATTAAGCTCAAGACATACAGATTGTTACTGTTCTCAAAAAAGGTCCCTCATTCATGTTTTTTCAAATTATAAAAGGTTACCTGTGATCCATTCCTCCAAATGCCATTTCAATGTACCAGAGATGGTTCATTCACTTCATAAGCAGCAGGATGGCTTCCTTTGAAAGGAGAGTTGCACAAATTTGAAAAGAGGGGTTAGGGATGGGGAGAATAAAGAATCAATCCAATATGTGCCCTGTTGACCCAAAAGCCACAATAAGTCATAAAAAAAAGGTGACCTACACGCAGCTGAAAATACAGAACTGGAGACTAAGACAAATCTGAGACTGGAAATACAAGTATGAAGTCATCCACATGAAGTGAATGACTGAATTAACGAGTGTGAGCTAACTGAAAGACAAAAAAATAAGAAAAAAGGAGAACAGAGATCTTAGAATAGAACTTTAAAGAATGGGAGAAAAAAAGATAATCAGAAATCCAGAAGAATTTATTTGTACCAAAAAACCCTTTTATAACATCTACATGAACTATCACATAGATGTTATAAAATTAATACATTCTATATTTAAAAAAATTATCATTGAGTACAAAACACAACATTCTGTAATGAAAAACAAAAAGTGTCAGTATGAGTTACAATGAGATGATCTGAAGAAAACAGTCTGGAGCGAGCTAGTCATTGTAGAAATAGACCACAGTTCAAGCATGAAAAAAGAAAGGCAACTGTTGATGAGTCAAACAGAGTTTCAGACTTATCCTATCTGATAAGGAGTTCAGACACAAATGAGGCTATCTTTTAGCTGTCTCGAAAACCTATACAAATAAATAACCCACCTACAGAAGAGCTGAATCCTTCAGAACTGCCTTAATTTTAACCTCATTATACCTGCAAGCAAGATCCCATAAATTTCTATAGCATGTTAAACTTTCTGAAGTACTTTTCTATGTATTTATTTTATATGTATCACACATATACAAACAGGAAAGGCAATATCTTCATACTCATATTGCAAAAGAGAATACAAAGGGGAAAAAGAGAAAACGAGGGGGAAAAAGAGAAAAGCAACACCAGTGTGGCCTGGGTCATAAACCTCCTTAGGATGACTACAGCTAAAAGGTTTAGTTTTAAAAAAACAGTAAAGTGATGAGTTAAGATAAGGAAAACAAATGAGAAGTACCATGCAAGAATTATGAGCAGGAATGAATCAATGGATTGGATGAAGTTGCAGGAACTGAAAGACAAGGGGTAAAGAAAATAGATTTGGGATAAACAGACTTCCAGCCAAGATGGAGGTGTAGGTGGAAACATTGTGCCTCCTCACACAACCAAATTTCAGGACAACAAAGATTTAGAAACAAAAACACAACCAGAACAGACAGAAAATTGAACTGTATGGAAATCCAACAACAAACCATTCATCCAGACCAGTAAGAGGGGCAGAGTGAAGGAGCCAGCAGGGAGGGGTCAGGGCAGGAAGAAGCAGTGGTTTGCAGACTCAGGAGCGCAGGCAGCCCAGGGAGGAAACAAATAAACCCAACCAAGTGAGGCGAGCAAGGTGGTTGGCTGACCCCAAACACACATTCCTGAGCAGAAAAAAACAGGCAAAAACTAGCAGTGAGATAGACCATGCAACCCAGGGTCCCAGCAATGGGAAATAAAGCCTAAAAGCACCAATTGAAAAAACTTGTGGGGGTGGAGGTGCCAGGAGAGACTCCCAGCCTCACAGGAGAGTTTGTTGGAGGAACTCACAGGGTCCTAGAACATATACAAGTCCACCCACCCAGGAATCAGCACCAGAAGGGCTCAATTTGTTTGTGCCACCCAGGAGCCAGCAGAGGGGACTGAAATGCAAGAAACAGCACAGCAAGTGCCATTATTCCCTCTCTGACCCTGCCCCCACATACAGCATCACAACCCAGCAACTGGGTTGACTGGATTGCCCCACTCTGGTGAACACCAAAGGCTCTGCCCCTCACTATGTAACAGGCATGACCAGACCAAAAAATTATGGCTCAAACACAAGAACAAATCAAAGCCCCAGAGCCAATACTTTCAAGTGACCAAGAGATAGTCAACCTATCAGATGCACAATTCAAAACACTGGTGATCAGGATGCTCACAGA
This sequence comes from Artibeus jamaicensis, assembly GCF_021234435.1. Taxonomy (NCBI): domain Eukaryota; kingdom Metazoa; phylum Chordata; class Mammalia; order Chiroptera; family Phyllostomidae; genus Artibeus; species Artibeus jamaicensis. The sequence goes on from NW_026521977.1 coordinate 18,426,873, forward strand.
ACTGGTTGATTTTGGTCCCAAATTAGATGAAAAAAAATGAAGGCTAAGTGAAATGAAGGAAAAACAGGGAAACAATAGTGATGGAAAGGAAACTAGGACTCAAATCAATGGAGTGGACCAGAAGGAAGAAACAACCAACTAGAAAAGAAAAAAGAAACAAGAATTCAAAAAAATGAGAGGCTTAGGACCCTCCAGGACATCTTTAAATGTTCCAACATCTGAATTATAGGGGTGCCAGAAGGGGAAGAGGAACAGCAACAAGTACAAAACTTGTTTGAACAAATAATAAAGGAGAAATTCCCCAATCTGGCAAAGAAAATAGACTTCCAGGAAATCCGGGAAGCTCAGAGAGTCCCAAAGAAGGTGGACCCAAGAAGGAACACACCAAGGCACATCATAATTACATTACCCAAGATTAAAATGAAGGAGAGAATCCTAGAAGCAGCAAGAGATAAGGGGACAGTCACCTACAAAGGAGTTCCCATCAGACTGTCAGCTGATTTCTCAAGAGACCTTACAGGCAAGAGGGAATTAGAAAAAAGTATTCCAAGTTATTAAACACAAGGACCTACATCCAAGATTACTCTATCCATCAAAGTTGTCATTTAGAATGGAAGGACAGATAAAGTACTTCTCAAATAAGGTCAAGTTAAAGGAGTTCATCATCACCAAGCCCTTATTATATGAAATGATAAAGGGACTTATCTAAGACAAATAAGTAAAAAATATGAACAGTGAAAAGACAGCAAGCTCACAGTTATTAACAACCACACCTAAAACAAAAGCAAACTAAGCAGACAGCTAGAACAGGCGTGAAGCCACAGAAATAGAGATCACATGGAGGGTTAGCAACAGGGGAGTGGGAGGAGGAGGCCAGGAGAAGGTACAGAGATTAAGTAGCATAGACGGTGGAGAGAAAATAGACAGGGGGAGGGCAAGAGTAGTAGGGGGAAATGTAGAAGCTAAAGAACTTATGATACATGGACATGAACCAAAGGGGGGGAACGTGGGGGGAGGGGGTGTGCAGGGGGGAGGGGGACGAAGGGGGGAATAGAACAACTGTAATGGCATAATCAATAAAACATATTAAAAAATAGATTTGGGAGTGTAATGTTATATAAGATAGGGAAAAAAAATTCTCTGGTTGGAGAAAGAGGAGGGCTGAGTGATGGAGCCCAAAGGAAGCGGTGTTTAATGATGGGTTTTAAAGTAGGGATCTGCTGGTGTACAGATCTGCAGAGTCAAGGCACACAAAGAGCTGTTAGTTCAGCAATATAAACAGTTAACGATTTTTCCTTTTAATAAATATATGCTTTCAAATGGGGGATGGAGGAGAGAAGAAACTTATGTAACTAAACCACTCATGCTGCTACTATTATCGTTAGAATGATTAAGATCACAGGTTCTAGAGCCAAATTTGTCTGGGTTTTAATCTCGCCTCTATTTTCCTTTTGTGTAACCTCGGGTAGTTTACTTAACTTCATTTTGCCTGAAGTTCCTGATTTGTAAAATTAATGTATCATTTTCTTTTATTTATTGATGAGAGAGAGAAACATCACTCTGTTGTACTACTCATTTATGCATTCACTGGTTGTTTCTTGTCTGGAGAGCGAACCCACAACCTTGGCATATTGGGTAAACACTCCGACCAACTGAGCTACCTGGCCAGGACCAGTATATAATTTTTTCAAAAACAAAATGCCTGTCATGTAACATTCCATGCAACAAGATTTATTGAGCATCTACCATATGCCAGGCATTGTTACCTAATATTACTACTTGTTATTTTCTCTACTTGTAAAATGTCTGAATTCTTAATAATGGTGTAAACATCTTTTATTTAATTAAAGAATTAAGATTGATTCTTTCACAGCTGATAGCAATAAGAGTTTTCCTAGGGACAGTGAGCTCCTCAAGGTAACGTACCATGTTTCATACTTATACCATAGCACTGCAATACACTCAGGGATGTAGAGGAACTAAAAATTATGATGAACACAAGAGCGACAAATATAATATGAAAAAACATGTATCTTATCTTTACCTAGCATAACAGTTGATAAAACCAAAGATATATTATTCAGCCTAAAGCAAATGGCAATAAAAATATTTGATAAGAGCAGTCACTGACAGCCAACCGACTAGTGTGAATGACACAAATATTCGTAGTTCATTTGCAGAATTACATAGTATAGTGCTGAGGGTTTCATCACTGACTGAACCAGCTGCCTTCACTTTGTTCAAAGTAATAACCACCGCCCTGTGGACCATCTTGTTACAGATGGGTGTTTCTGGTTTAAACGTGAACAGACCAATGCAGTTTTCTTACTGATAATAGAGAAATAAAGTTTAGTAGGCGGTGAATCACTAGCATTATGTTAACTTTAAAATAAAAGCACACTTTTTGTTGTAATAAACTGTTGTAATTAAGAGCCCTAAATTTGCGAGCTTAAAATAGGTTAATTCTGCATTGGAAGTGCAGTTCCAAGAGTATGTTAGAAAACAATTACAGAAACAAAGTAGCATAATAGAGCATTACTCTAGTTCATAAGCCACGTGGTCTTTGACTTAATACGCTTATGTAACAAAAAAATTTATGGGACAGGAACTAGTATAAAGGACACACGAACAACAACTAAGGGGGGTAGAAATGGAGGGAGGTGGGGGGCATGGGGGGTGGCCTGGGATGGGGGTAAAAGACAGAATACTGTAGTTGAAAAATAAATAAAAAAGAAAAAAAAACTAAAAAAAATTATGGGTCTTACTATTTTTACCCTGAATAAAAATTCAAAAATATAGGATGATAGTTAAATGGACTATGAATAGAAAAGAATATAAAAATAAATCTAGTGATTTCAGCAATTAGCTTAACTTCTGAAAATTTTAAGTTTTAATTCAAGGGGAAAATACCTGTTAAAGGATCTCAAAGCTTTGATCTTAACCCAATTTTGAGGATGTTTAACTAATATTTATATCATTATTCATTATTTAGTCAAACATCCTCTGAGTAATCAAAAGAAATTTTTTATGTTCAAGTGATTCTATTTTTTATTTTTTAAAAGATTTTATGGCCCTGCTGGTGTAGCTCAGTGGATTGAGCGTGGGCCCGCGAACCAAAGGATAGCGGTTCAATTCCCAGTCAGGGCACATGCCTGGGTTGCACGCCAGTTCCCAGCAGGGGATACACAAGAGGCAACCATACATTGATATTTCTCTCCTCTCTCCTTCCCTTCCCCTCTAAAGATAAATACATAAAATCTTTAAAAGAAAAAGTAGTATGTTAATTTTTAAAAAAAAGATTTTATGTATTTATTTTTAGAGAGGAGAAGGGAAGAAGACACATCGATCAGTTTGCCTCTCACAGGCCCCCAACTGGGGACCCAGCCACAACCCAGGCATGCGCCCTGACCAGGAATCAAACCTGAAACCTTTCAAATCTCAGGCTGGCACTCCATCCACTGAGCCTCACCAGCCAAGGCTGATTCTATTTTTTAAATAAGACACCAATATTTTGTTTAATATCACATATACCTTTCCTCACTCAACGGTGTTTCTACACACTAATTATCCAGCTGCTCTTTGTGCACTAAAATGAAAACTTTTAAGAGAAAACTTGCACCAATTTTTTCCTTGAAAATTTTACATTGGGTTTTCCTAAAGATACATCAGTATGAAATAAATAAACATTTAAACAACTTGGACAGTAAATTATTACATTGTTTGTTTTATACTAGTGATCTTTTCTAGGTCCAGTCCTAAGACACAATGTCCTGTTGATAAAATACAATTAAGCTGAGGTATATGGCTAAAACTTATGTTCATATACAGTGGCTCACAATTCTCTGAATTAATAAGGGAGGATAGGTTTTCTGAAAGTTTTTTCTTCTGTCAAGGTTACAAAATATAACAAACTGCTATGTCTTACTACATTTTTCAACTACTAAAAACATGGAGGTGTTGTGATCAACCAAGTTTTATAGGAGATTCTCTAAAATGCATAAATTCCTGTTATAATAATTGTTATGAAACAATAGAGAAGTGGGAAGGGCAGGGAAGGGTGAAAACTTACTATATGACCGACAAAAGTAAAAACTAATAATTTCTTATGTCTTTCTTTTTCTCTTACATATTAATTACTTAATCTTAAGAGCATAATAAATTAAAATCAGAGACCTCCACGAAATGATTCTCTGCTGAAAATATGCTTGTGGTTTTACAGTCCTAATAGCTTTTAAGTATCCTGACTTTTAGTATTGTCTGTTTTCTAACCATTTTATTCAGAGCTGTTAGTGCAGCAAATAAACAGCACATGCTTTGATCTTATTAAATTACAACTTATAGTTCCTAGAGTCATAAATATTGTGCCCTTTTCTCCTTTACCCCTCCTTTTCTGGTATGGGGTAGTCTGTTAAATATCACTATCTCCTTGAGGGCTCTGACGTTTACTCAGACAAATAGCAGAGTTTATGAATGCTGCTCACAGATAGTATCGGGAATTCTTCATGCTGGCCATAATGGTGAACCCAGCATTCAGAACTGTAATACCTCATTTAATGTAACAACTAAGTTTGGTCTGCTTAAATCTGCTCCATGAAAAAAACAGAATTCCACCTTATCACAAACCAATGACTTAACTGCTCTGGACAAAATCATAAAACAGTATAAAAGAAAAATAAAAATTATCTCTGGGGCAATTAATGATTAAAAGGTTTAAATTACTGCTATAACCAATGTTACTAAACTTAATTGGCTTCTGAAAAAGAATCAAAACAGAAAAGAATGTTTTCTAAAGTTAAAAATCAAAACTACATTTGTAAATACAAAATGTAACATAAAAATAAAATAAATTTAAGAAATAGAAAAACTGTAAAAAAATTAAAGTTTTATGTTTTATTAAAATTTTTTCCTATGCTTTACAGCATCACATCTTTGATTACTTGGGCAAACCATATCTTCTTAATATTAAAAGAGCTTTACTTCCAAAAAATAAATAAGTAAAAATACAAAATATAAAGTTATTTATACCAAGCACAGGAGCTTCAGTCCCCATGGAGTTTGGGTGGGTCACCCTCCCAGTAAACAGATGTGTTCAACAACCTGACAGCTCTCCAGAACCCATACTATTGAGATTTTATGAAGTCTTGCTCACACAGGCATGATAAATTATTAACTTGATTTCTAGCCCCTCTCCCCTCTGGAGAAATGGGTAGTGCAGAGGAGCAGGACTGAAAGTTTCAAGCTTCTGATCATGGATCAGTCTTTCTATTGATTAGCCCTATCCAGGAGCCCACCCAGAGTCACCTCATTAGAATAAAAGGGGCTCCTAATGCTCTTATCACTTAGAACATTACAAGGCTTTTAAGAGCTCTGTGCCAGGAATTGGGGACAGAGGCCAATACATATATTTTCTATTACCTCATACTTTTCTTTTTTTTTTTAAATTTTTTATTTTTTTATTGATTATGCTGTTACAGTTGGACCCAAGAAGGAATACCTCATACTTTTCTATATACCAACAAAGGACAAGTCAAATTTGAAACTAAAAACACATTACCATTTACATTAGCAACACACAAAATGAAATACTTATATACTAATGTAGTAAAATACTTATAAGATTAATATGAGAAAAACTACAAAACCCTGATGAAAGATATCAAAAACCAAAATATTTATGGATAGTAAAACCCAGTATTTTCAAGAGGTCAGTTCTTCCCACCTTAATCTTTCCATTCAATACCATCCCCATCCAAATCCCAGCAAATCAGTGTGGGCACCAGTAAACTGATTCTGAAGTTGATATGGAGGCAAACCCAGAATAGTTGATTCAACAGTACAGGAGGGCGAACACTACCCAACTTCGAGAGGATTATAAAGCTCTAGTAATGAAGACATCATGGTACTGGTGAAAGAAAAGACAATTAGATTAACGGAACGGAAATGAAAGCATAGAAATGAACCCACATAAATACAGTCAACTGATCCTTGACAAAGGAGCAAAGATAATACAATGGAGCCAAGATAATCTTTTAACAAATAGTGATGGAACTACTGGATATTCACATGCAAAAACAAATGAATCTAGATAATCTTACACCCTTCACTAAAATGAATTCAAATGGCTCATCTAAATGTAATAATATAACTATAAAACTCCTAGAAGATAACACAGGAGAGAATCTAGATGACTTCATATATGACAATAACTTTTTAAGTACAATGCAAAAGGCATAATACAACAAAATAAATAATTGATAAGACAGACTTCATTAAATTAAAAACTTCTGATCTGCAAAGACAATGTCGAGAGAAGAAGAAAACCAACCAGGGCAGAATAAAATATTTATAAAAGACACATCTGATAAAGAACGATTACCCGAATTATAAATAGAACTCTTAAAACTCAACAATAAGAAAATGAAAAACCCAATTAAAAGTGGATAAAAGATCTGAAGAGACACCTCACTAAAGAAACACAGATGTCAGGTAAGCATATGAAAAGATACTCAACATTATATGTCACGAAGGAAGTATAAATTGATCAAAACAACAAAGAGAGCCTCCTATCACCTATTAAAATGGGCAAAATCCAAAATACTGACAACGCCAACTGCTGGCAAAGATGTGGAGCAAAAGGAACTTTCATTCATTGCTGGTGGGAATGCAAAACATACAGCGACTTTGAAAGACAGTTTGGTAGATCTACAAAAACTAAACATACTCTTAATATAATTTCCAAGCAATCACACTCCTTGGTATTTATACAAAGGAGTCAAAAACTTATGTCCACACAAAAACTGCACACAGATATTTATTGCAGTATTGATAATTGCCAAAATTTTCAAGCAACCAAGAAGCCCTTTAGTAGGTAAATGGATGAACAAACTATGGTAAAAAAAATGGAATATTATTGAATAATAAAAAGGAGCTATCAAGCCATGAAAAAAAAACATAGAGGAGCCTTAAATGCATATTACCAAGTGAAAAAAAAGACAATCTGAAAGGGCTACATTCTGTATGACTCCAACTATGGAACATTCTGGAAAAGACAAAACTATGGAAACAATAGAGAGATCAGTGTTGTCATGGGTTAGTGGGGAGGAAGGGATGAAAAAGCAGAGCACAGATGACCTTCTATAATGCCCTGTACTATAATGATAGATACAGGGCATTAAACATTGTCCAATCCCAGAGATTATAGCACCAAGAGTCAACCCTGATGTAAACTATGGAATTGGATGACAATGATCTGTAGTGCAGGTTCATCGGCTGTAACCAATGCATCATTCTGATATGGGAATGTTGACAATGGGAGAGACTACATGTGTGGGGACAGGGAGTATATGGGAATTCTCTACACTTCCCATTCAATTTTGCTGTGAAACTAAAACTGCTCTAAAAAGTAAAGTTTATTAATTTAAATAAGTAAGTAAAAATAGTGAAATCTGATGTATGCATAAAGCTGTAAATGCTTGAGGTGAGTTTATCCCCCCCTTTAAAAACAGAATCATTTAGAATCGAGATGAAAACACTGACCCAAAATTTAAATTTTCCTCAAATTAATGATGTAACAGAACATCATTCATATTCATTTATCTTTTGACTCCCAAGAATATATTTTATAAATGGCTACTTGAGGTTTGCAGTGTAATCTTTGAATAGAAAAGAAATTTCTCTTGCCCTAGCCAGGTGGGAAAAGAAGCATCGTCTCATTGGTTGGAGCATCATCTTATACACCAAAATACTGCAGGTTCGATCCCCAGCTGGGATGCATACAGAAGGCAACTGAGCAATGTTTCTCTCTCACATCAGTGTTTCTCCTTCCCTCTGTAAGATCAGTAAACATATTCTTGGGTAAGAATTTAAAAAAATAAAAATAAATTTCTCTGTACTGAATCAATTAGCCTAATAGGAAACTAAATCCACATCTTTGACCTTACTAATGTTATACTCTAATCAAGCGTATACTCAGAATCCCAATAGGGAACAGGTAGTAGACATAAATTAGGGTAATTTGCCAATGGTTTATTTCCAAAGGTGTGGATATAATATAAAGAAACCGTAAGAAATGAGGCAAGTTTGAGGGACTAGCAGCAATGGAGCTGTCACCACTCCTGGACCCAAAAGGACAAGAGGAGTTTACTGAAACCCAGAAAAAGAGCATCACTTGGAGTAGGCCAACCCGAGAAGTAGTGATGTATTAAGGGGTAGGGCCACTCTGAATTCATGTCACAGGGAAAGAACAGGGAGTATAAATATACAGGGTAGGGCAAAAGTAGGCTTACAAGTGTGAGAACATGAAAGAGTTTACTCTTATATTATTTATTAATTATTATATTATTTTCCATACAAACAACTGTAAACCTGCTTTTGCCCTACTCTGTATTTATTCATGCTCCCTCCTCCCATCTCTTGCCCTGGCTCAACTCAACAAAAAGCCAGAAGAGGTGAGACACTGATGCAGTCTATATAGGTAAGCCTTACAAGGAAAGAAGGATGGGTAAGTCTGGATCTGGAGAGAGAAATAGATGATATTTTGTGCACCAATAAATTTTAAAACTACAAAGTAGTTGTAGTTTTTAAATAAACATTGGATAATAAGTGCTGAGTATGAAAACATTTATTGAGGGTCAGTAAGAACAGGTACTTGATTCTAAGGGACAGGAAGGTGGTTCAAAGTGGTATTTCAGATGGAGCAGTGAAGGGAGGAGGGAACAGGAAACAGGAAGCCATTCTCTGTAGAGAGAACAAGGTCTTGCCTGCTTCTTTCTCTCATATCACTCTCCCCTTGCATCAGCAGGGATACTTTTAGTTGCAAATATAGGAAAATTACACTGACCATATCCAAACTGGCTTAAATAAAACAGTATTTATTGGCTCCCATAAATGAAAAGTCTAAGAGGTAAGAAAGGATAAGGTCGGTCAATCCGAGGACTCAAAAACATCATCCAAGAACAAGGTTCTTTATACAACACCAATCTGGCATCCACACTGTCAGGTCCTTTTTGGCTTCTTATGGTTGGTTGTAGGATGACTGACAGCCACAGTGGGCTTACATTCTTTCTGGTTTATAACCACTACCTAAGGCCATTTGTCCACTCCTGAACCAATGGCTGTGGACAGAGGAAGGAAGTATGTTTATGGCCTTCTGCCAATTTAGGGCTCATCTCTGAACTGGAGGCATCAAAATAATAATCTGGATGAGTTTAGGAAGGAGAAAAGGGGTATTGATGTTCAGTTAGCAATCAATAAATGTCCAATGCATTCCTTCACTAGTGATGCTCCAACCGTATCATACTTTTTCTAGTTCCTCATGTATTATACTAAAAACTCTTTCCTGCTTCAAGGCTTTTGCATGTGCTATTTCCCTTGCCTAAAACATTATTTTCTTCCCTCCTCCACCCCTTTACCTCCACTGAAATAATGTCATCTATTGTAATGTCATTACATCCTTTACTTTTTCTCCATATAACTTACAACAGTTTTAAATTATTTAACCTATTTGATTGTTTTATGTCTAATTCCTCCATTGGACTATCAACTTCAAAGAAGCAGGGCCATGTTTTATTTTCTCCATACCTGTATCCTCAGTGCCACATAATATTTGGCAAATAGAGTCACTCAAATATTTGAATGAATGTAGTAAGATTGACATATAATAATGAATTCCTATAGGCTACTGATGTCACCAGAAAAAGGCATGCCACTGGCGACAAGTCAAACAATATTTCAAATAGGTTAGAACACATTCATTTATCACCTTTATTGGAATCAAAACAAAATTTTATGAATCTGTATTTAAAACATTTTATTTATAACAAAAATCTACCCAACCTTTTCTAATAATGTTTCATAAAGTGAATTATTTTAGACTGTAATTTTATTCAATAGTATAATGCTGTATCAATCATACCTTTTTCAAACTGCATATTTCAGATTCTTGTTTTCTATTTGAAGCTGAAAGTCTTTTGTTTAACTGTATTGCTTCCTGTACTGCAAACATGAAAGACATTGAGGAAAATATTATATTCAACTTACATTTTAAGGAAAGTATCACTAACACAGACAAGGAAAACAGCCTCAAAGCAATGTACATAATTGTCACCAAATTTAAATCAAATTCACTAAGCTGCCATTTACTATTACTAGTCTCAGTTAACTTCAATTTATTCATTATAAATATTAAGTTCATTTAAACATTTCCTATTAAATATATCAGGAAGTTGAAATAAGACGGCACCTACCATTTTGTTCTAACTTTTCGTGATTCTCTTTTACCATTCCAAACTGGCCTGTTACTGTGGCGTAGTGCTTCTCAATTTCATTCAGTTGCTTCTGATGATCTTCTTTAGCCAAAAGATGTAACTGGACTTTTTGTTCCTATTTTAAAGAGTTGTTGTAAATGTTATAGTTGCAAATACAAGAAAACTATACTGGGCCTATCCAAACTGGCTTAAATAAAAGTGAGGATTGGCTCACATAACACCCATACATATACATATATGCACACATACGTATTAAATGTATAAAAAGCTATTATTTTTAATAACTTGTTATTAACATAAATTATGTCATTTAAAAGTACTGAGTATACCACAGGGAGGAAATGTTGAGGTATTTCTAAATTTATGTAAAATTAAAGCACATTTTTCCTATAACAGAATAGTCACATGATTGTATTTCCTTTTAGTTTCTTTTTCAAAAATCAACTTTTATTTATTGAAAAGTTAATTAATCCAGTCTAACATAAGCAATGTGGGGAGAATATTAAAGCAATACTTTTGGTAATTTAGGAAAAAATTTTTTTGCTCTAAATTTGCTGGCCTAATAATGATTTCATTATCAAAATTGAGGTAATTTTTCTAAGATTAACTTTAATGAATATGGCACCTTATCAATGTATTAAAAATGGAATGATGAGGACAATATCTGTAAGTCACAGAGAGGTAATATAGTACAGTAAAAAGTCTATTTAAGCTGAGGAAGACAACTGGTAAAAATTGGATTCCACATATAATATGGGCCCTCACCGCTTTCAGCTAGAGGAGCTTGTTTTTCAGCATACTTAGAAATATGACTTAAAGTTTAAGGAGAAATATTATTTTAATAGAATCATTGACATTTTTAAAGGTCTTGATCTTGACTTGGCATTAGCAGAATCATTGATTGGTTTCACAACTTTCATTCATTTTTGCCACACACTTCAGCTTCTATGATGAGCAGTGATAAAGAACAGTGTAAGACCCATCAACCTGCACTCAGTAATTGTTTTCGGAATGAATTCTGTTGTCCTGTAGAGTTCCAACAGTAGAAATTTGTTAGATTTGCCTGGCTATCGGTCTCCTTTACCACAACTTCAAGTATTTACTTGAAAAATTTTTTCCTTATTATGATCTAGTAAGACTAAAATTCAGGAGTCCTATTCTTCCCTAGTCAAGTGAAAGGCATATTACTCAAAATAAACCAATTGATTTCTTCCATTTGAGAATTTAAATCTTGAGCAAAAAGAACGTTAACACTAAAGAAGTTCAGTGATGATTGATCCTATCCAGACTGATGTGAGACCTCTGTCCTGGGTTCCTTCATCCTGCTTCACAAACTCTGGAATTACCTTGGTCCCTGTTCATTCTCAAACCCATTCTTCACCCTCTGATTTATTATGAGGACCTCTACTAAATCTCCATTTGCATAAGTTAACCAGTGCTCCTTCATATAGCTAAAAACCCAAGTGCAGGCACTATAGAATGGTCAGAAGATAGTGTACCTATGTTTAAGTTCTACCTCTGTAGTTTAGTTGCTGTGTGACCTTAGGAAAATCGTATATCTTGTCTTTAAACAAAGACTCTGATAGTATCTCCCTTACAGGATTGTTGTGAGGATAAAAATGAACACAAAGCACTAAGAACAGAGACTGTCACATAATAAATACACAAAATGTTTTGTCATTATTATTCCTTAACTGATAAAAGTACCTTTATAGTTTTCATTTTTATTTTAAATAAGAATAGCCCTCTCTAATATTAATATAGGTTTAAGCTTTATCTGACTATATTATCTTGGAAAATCTTGTAATTTTAACTTTTTCAAAGATACTTTTAGGCGATAATATCATTGGTAATGATTATGATAGATCAGTTGAAAGTTTCTCACACATATCTATGGCTCTTCAAATTCGCTACCTAATCATTTGAATTAATGGTGTAGCAGTTATAAAGCAAACAAGATGATGTGTACTTACCACCTGAGCTTACATGGCCTACCTGAGTAGTTACTGTTGTAAGTAAACAATGAACAATAATGAACCAAATTTCATTCCTCTAAAATACCATTTAATTCTCTAATCCAGAGACTTATATTCACTTTTTCATCAGATGTATAGAAATCTCATACAATTTCACTAGAAACTGGTCTAAAGGCATTTTTTCAATTCAAGGAATTTTTCAAATTTTCAATTCAAAGCAATTTTTATATAGCCTCTATGAGAATACTGTCCTCTACATATTAACACAGGCTTCCTTAACTTAAAGTTTCAGTTTAAAAGTTGTGGATCAAATAGGCTGCCAAACCTGCAAACGTTAACAATCCTGGTACCTAAAAATGCAGCAAAGATCAAGTTATTTCATAGGAATTCTCTACATACATAGAGTTCTATCACATTAAAGTAATTTGTGATATACTCTAGTCCAACATCCTTTGCTTGAGGCCAAAGTTAAATTCAATTTAAATGCTATTTCATTTGTTTGCATGACATAATTCTGATTTTCAAACATATTACTCTATGGCCACAATAAAAACTATAAAGACTTTCAAATCACATAAGCACCTACAGCTTATGTGCCTTATTAGCCAGACAGGCTTACACAGGATTGTTCATACATGTATTTTGTTGGGTGCCTGACAGGGAGATAAAGAAAGAGGTCAGTTGTCAAGTTGGCCACTAACTGCATGACTGTCAGCAAATAGTCTGAACTGTGTGGAAAACAGCAACAAAACGTATATTAGTAACACCTGTCTGAGAAACCCAACAACATTTAAAAAAATATAAATAAATTTCCCTGACTGGTGTTATTCAGTGGGTTAAGCACAGGCTGCAAACCAAAGGGTCTACAGTTTGATTCCCAGTCAGGGCACATGCCTCAGTTGTGGGCCAGGTCCCCAGTAGGGGGAGCTCGAGAGGCAACCACACACTGATATTTCTCTCCCTCTCTCCTTCACTTCCCCTCTATCTAAAAATGAATAAATAAAATATTTTTTTTAAAAAAAGGCACCCTGGCTGGTGAGGCTCAGTGGATTGAGTGCAGGCCTGCAAAGCAAAGCGCTGCTGGTTCAATTCCCAGGCAGGGCACATGCCTGGGTTGTGGGCCAGGTCTCCAGTGGGGGTAGCAGGAGGCAACCACACATTGATGTTTCTCTTCCTCTCTTTCTCCTTCCCTTCCCCTATCTCTAAATATAAATAAATATAATCTTTTTTAAAAGGCTACCAGTACATAGTCTCAATAATGACTAGCATATACTTGAAGTTAGAAAAAAGAAAAAAAATGAATCAAGTTAAAAAAAATAAATTAGTGTTATTAAAACTTTAATATCAAAATAGTACAACAGAATAACTAAGGATTACTTTATTGAGATGATTAAGAAATAGCTAAGTTCATATGGTTTTCATTTTCTTTGCCTCTGTGAATTTGTTAATGTTATTTATTCTCTTACACAATTTTACTACTATATGCAAAAAAATCTAACCACAGGAAAATAATATATCTTCTCTTTGGAAAGTTCACTGCTTACCAAACACATTGTACCTCATTTCAAACAAACTTAAACTATGAAAATCAAAATTAGAGAAAGAAAAGACAGCATGTACATAATTAGCAAGTAGCTGTATGTATGTGTATAGATTACTTAAAAGCCTCCAGCTATTTGAATAGGAATCACTTAAAAATAATATTTACATGCATTTTTAGAACTACATTAGTATAGCTGTTCATTTCCCCCTTTCCTCATTTCCTTATGGAGATCAATTTGAAAACCTTTTGAAATCAAATTAATTTCCCTTAAAAGAAATAATACATTATAAGTAAACTATAAAGAAAAAGATAAAACAAAAATAAACTTTATATATTCTTCAGTTCTAATTTTGTAACTTACCTTCATTTTCTTCAATTAAATCCAAAATAAAGCAATGGGCTTATACAATAGACTTTTTAAAAACTTATAGCATCTTTAAGAATATTTTACCTTTTCAGTCACAAATATAAATATACATACTTAAAAGATCTGAAGTTACACATACTCTGTACATGTGCACAGATATACATAATGTGTAATCACGAAGATTCTTTCCAGACAAGTCTTCAGTCTAAATATATTCTACTCTGAAAAAAATGTTGTAATTCAAAATCACATGCAAATTTTCAATACTGAAACTCTGGGTTAATTTAATAAAGAAAACTAAATTTTACATCAAAGTAAAAAGTATTTGCACAGCAAAGGAAACCATCAACAAAAGAAAAGACAATGCACAGAATGGGAGAACGTATTTGCCAATACATTTGACAAGGGGTTAATATCCAAAATTTATGAAGAACTTACAAAACACCACCAAAAACAACCATACAATTTTATTTAAAAATGAGCAAAGGCCCTGAAAAGTCACTTCTCCTAAGAGGACAATACAGATGGCCAATAGGCATATGAAAATATGCCCAATGTCACTAATCATTAGAGAAATGCAAATTAAGACAATGAGCTATCACCACACACCTATCAGAAGAGAATTACTATCAACAATAAATCAATAAACAAGTGTTGACAAGCATGTGGAGAAAAGGGAACCCTTGTGCCCTACTGGTGGGAATGCAGACTAGTGCAGCCACTGTGGAAAGCAGTATGGAATTACCTCAAAAAGTTAAGAATGAAACTGTCTTATGAACCAGCAATTCCACTTCTCAGAATTTATCCAAAGAAACCTGAAACACTAATTTGAAAGAATATGTACACACCTATGTTCATTGCAGCATTATTTACAATAGCCAAGATCTGGAAGCAGCCCAAGTGTCCATCAACAGATAAGTGGATTTAAAAAGCTATGGTACATTTATACAATGGAGTATTACCCACCGTAAAAAGGAAGGAAATCTTGCCCTTTGTGACAGCATGGATGAACATGGACAGCATTAGGATAAGTGACATAAGCCATCAGTGAAAGACAAGTACCATTTTATTTCACTCATATGTGGAATCTAATGAACAAAATAAACTAATAAGCAAAATAGAAACAGACTCATAGACAGCTGGCTGACAGCTGCTGGTGGAAGGGTAAAGGAGGGTGAAAGGGTGAAATGAAAAAAAAAGAGACAGAAAACTCATGGACATAGACAACAGTGTGGTGACTGCCAGGGGAATAGAGGGAGGCAAAAAAGGGTATAGGAGGGATAAATGGTGATGGACACAGACTGACTTGGTGTGGCGAATGCACAACAGTGTACAGATGATGTGCTGTAGAACTGTACACCTGAAACCTGTTATGATTTTGTTAACTAGTGTCACCCCATAAATTCAATAAAAAGGAATAAAAAAAGAAAAAGAAATCTTTAAGTCTTCTCTTTAGAAGGGATATACAAATAAAATATAATCAGATACTTGGATGTTTCTACTTCATTCATTAAGCTGCATTAGCTTTTCAGTTACACAACACAGTCATCTAACACAGTAATCACAGGAACACACTGAAAAGATTTTCATCAATGACCAAATCACAAAGACAGTTACTTCGATGTTCTCTGGTAAGCTTTTATCATATTTTGTTGCATTCTTTTTATTGGTAATAACCAATATGATCATCTTTTCAAGAAAAGGTTTGGATACTTTACAGATAGAGGAACCTCTTGATTCATAATTGTGTTAATTTAGAGACATATTACCACCTCTACACAAAAACAAGTTTATTGAATTCACAAAAGACAGAAACCAGTAGTGAAGGGCTCACCAACAGATCATTAACTTCTTCAAAAGTTTCTTAAAACTATTTTTTAAATTATTTCTTTCAGCACTTTTAACCTTATTAATTGCTCCCCATGGTCCTGCCTTGACAGTGACCAGCTTGCTTCCTGACTTGCTCATAGAACCAAATAATATAAAGAATAATGTACTGATTCGAACAAAATAAGATTAACTGAATATTGCCTAGCACTTTACATAGAAAAAAAGATCTGAATGATATAAAAATAAGGTAAAAAGAGTGTAAGAATCTTCAGAAAAAAAGGTTATTTTTAACTTTAAGATCAATTATTGAAAAACATACAGTATTATGCCAGAGTGGGCATAATAAATGCACATCTTAATATATAAGACGTTGAACTGCCAGAAAAACATATTGTAAGTATAAGTCAAATATATTTTAGTAGGTTCTTAAGAGGCTGTAATTCATACTAACAAAATGCTCACAAGTGACGAAAAACTACCACAAGTATACTGCATGTTTCCATGGGTTTATTTAGAATTATAAATACCTGATGAAATTTTAAAGTGGAATAAATAAAACACATTTTATGTTGCTTTTGATCTTTAACTTGTAGCCTTATCTCCCAGGTCAGAGGGCACATTATTCAATTTCACTATATTTTGTGTAAAACCACTGTAGCGTTGAAGATGACTTTCAGTACAAATGTCATGGTACTTAAAGCTAAACTGGAATCTAGTTTTTCAGCTTTTTAATTAAAATCATAGCTTAAAACAGTCTGACAATATTATCTTTATTCTTTCCAGCTGAACAGTGACAGAATTTTCACTCTTTTATTTAATCAAGCTTAACAATCTTTCTATGGCTCTTTTGGTGTATTTTCTAACACACCAAAATAATTTCAAAAAAATATTTACTTTGTTTTTGTATTAAATGTCTGAAGGATAATCTCTAATTTCTTACTCCTCATGTATATAATATATAATATATAAGACTTATTTAAAAACTAATTTTACTTGCCTTATAGTATGCTCCAAAAAAGGATGATTAAAATAGGGTAAACCCAGCCAAAAAACCCTCTGAAGGTTTAAGTGGATATGGGAGAATTTTGCTTACTCAAAAATACAAAAATAAATAGTTCTAAATCAAATAGGGCTAAAAAGAGAATATCAAAGTAAATATTGCATAATGTTAGTCTGTAAAAATGCAAATATTAACTTTTAAGACACTATAGAAAAGGAATATACAAATAAACACTTGTTGAATGATAATGGGTAGGTACCATCCCCCACATGCTGTATTGAAATGCTACTTCATATTATTTTTAATTTTTCAGGCTATAATTAATAACTCTACATTTGCATAAATAGCTACAAAAGTATCATTAAGAGGTTTTGCTGTTCTTATTTTTTGCTGTTTTATTTTAATATAAGACCTCTACCAATAATATGGAAACTATATTAAATGTATTTGATAATATGTAAACATTATGTAATCTAGAAATAAATTTGTAAAATAAATTAATTTAAGCTATATTTGAAACTGTAATTTAGTCTGGGAGTAGGTATATATTTTGTAATTTCCTTACCATTTCACTCACTTTCTTCTGTAAAGAATATTTAGAAACCTTGAAGAAAAAAAACAGAAAATCTCATTAAGACTCTTTATTTAGTTACAAACTCCTCCTGATAATAAAACTGTATGGTATAAAATGTGGCATTTATCTTCCATGCACTATTTACTTCTAGTAACTTTTTTTCTTTTTTGTTTTTAAAGACATTATTTATTTACTTTTAGAGAGAGAGGGAAGGGAAGGAGAGGGAGAGAAACATCAACGTGCAGCTGCCTCTCATGTGCCCCCTACTGGGGACCTACCCCGCAACCTACACATGTGCCCTGACTAGGAATCGAACCAGACACCCTTTGGTTGAGAGGCCCGCGCTCAATCCACTGAGCTACACCAGCCAGGGCTCTAGTAACTTTTTTCAAAATATTATTCACGATAACTTTCTTCCTTATAACAAAAACAATACACTCATTTATTTATTCAGCACATACTTATGGAGCACCTACTATATGCTAGCCACTTTCCTAGGATCCTAGGATTTAGCAGTGAACAAAACAAAGTTCCTCTCCTTTAAAAGTTTTATGTCCAGAGGGGATAGTGGTAGATGACAATAAAATACAAGTTAAAAGTACAGAAATTAACTACCAAGAAGACAAATAAAGCAAGAAGGACTGCAAAAGGAATATAGATGAGTTTAATATTTATTATCAGCTCTTCATTGAAGAAAATATGATGAAAACAAATTAAGAATAGGGAAAAGCATAAGGGATAAAGTTGTTTTAAACAAATCATCTCACAACCCAGAAACAGCAATCATTAATATTTTGGTTCCAGTAGGTACTTTTCAATGCATTTATACTTTTAAAAAGAGCCAGTGGGGAGAGGAATAATAATATATGTACTATGTTGTACCCTATTCGCCCAATATATAACAAACCCCTTTCTATGACAAATTGACCTACAACATAGCTTTTTAATGGTTATGTAGTATTCCAATATTTATACCATAGTCTACCAAATCACTCTCATTTTTGTCTATTTACCCAGTTTTATGAAACTATTCCAAAATAAATATACTTGTACCAAGAACTCTGTAGTTATTCATTTTAGCAGGATAAGTTCCAAGAATTCCCAAGATTTGTTCATTTTTATACACTTTTAACAATTTTATATAGTCCTCCAGAGTAGTTAACCAAGTTAAACCCCAACCAGCCATGTATGAGTGCACATTTTCTGAAATCCTGCTTGTATTTGATAAATTTTAAGCAAAAAACACAATAATCAATTCACATTTCCTATGAAATAAAATTTTTAACACACTGCTTTGAACAAGCTGATAATTTTATTTTATTTTGGTGAAATGGATTATGTACAATTGATTTCTTTAACAAATATTGAATGCTTACTGTCAGTTAAACATTTATATAGACATTGGGGGTACAATATTGGGCCAAAAATATTTGTCCAACTTAAATTCTGGGGAAGGTAGATACAAGCAATATAAATAAAAAATATTGTCTATTAAATATTGGTAAGTGCTAAAGAAAAATAAAAGGAATAACATAGGGTGGCTGAGAAAGTCCTTTCTGAGAAGGCAACTTCTGAGTAAAGACTTAAGAGAAGGAAGTGCATTCCAGCAAGTGCAAAGACCATAAGGTGGGGGAAATGTCTGGCGTGTTCAAAGCACAGCAAGGAAGCCAGTTTGGCTGTAAAGGAGTAAGCAGGGGGAACAAAAGCAAAAGATGAGTTCAAAAGTAGAAGAGGGGGAAGTGGGAAGCCATACCATTGCAGGTCTTGTAATGCATGATACGGATTTAGGCTTGTATCCTGAGTAAGAAAGAAAGCCACTAAAGAGTTCTAAGCCTGACTTACCTTTTTAAAGGAACACACTTTTATCTTAATGCTAGAGGAGGACAGAGGTGGAAGCAGAGACACCCCTATAAACTACTGAAATAATCCTCATGAAAGAGACTGACGAAAAAGAACTAGGATGTTAGTAATAACATCCTAGAACTAGGATGTTAGGTACAGTGAGAGTGGTCAGATTGTGGATATACTATGAGAAGGAAGTGGAAAAATCTGCAGCAGAAAAAAAAGGGAGCTTTAATTAATGAAAAAAGACAAAGAAATCAGTTTTCAGGAGAGGGAGATTTTAGGAACTTGGTGTTGGGCATGTCATGTTTGAAATGTCTTTTAGACATCCAACAGTCAATCCAGGCTGGCTTTGGAGCTAACTTTGGAAGTCCTCTGCAGGAAGATCCCATTTTAAAAACATGAGACTGGATAAGATCAGAATATTTTTAAGGCTTACAGACAAAGAAAAGTAAAAGGGTAGAGGTCATCTAGCAAAAAAAAATTTTTAAGAAAAAATTCAGATGTTCACTCTAATCCTGAATTTATTGTCGGTTACCATGATGATTAATTTTATGTGTGTCAACTTGACTGGGCCAAAATCTTATTTATATTTTTATCTCTTAAAAATATATATATGTATATTTACATATATATATGTAAGGGGAGGGAAGGGGAAGGGAGGGGAGGGGAGGAGAGAGAAAAGAGAGGGAAAAGAAGAGAGAGAGGGAGAAGGAAATGAAGAGAAAAACACCTCGCCCACAACCCAGGCCTGTGCCTTGACTGGAACTTGAATCAGCAACCTTTTGGTTTCCAGGCCAGTTCTCAATCCACTGAGCCACACCGGCTAAGGCATAATTTCTATAAATAATAAGAAAAAAACTTTCCCTAGTGGGATCAGTTTAAACTGCATATCTGAGATATGATAAGAATCACTAAACTAAATAACTGTATAAACTTTAAATAGGAAACTTAAAACCCTATTTCTTGTTTCACCTACTTTAAAGGATATTTCTATATATTGGATTCAACTTCATCTTACCAAACTTTGACTTGTTCATCAACAAGGCTACTAACATTTAAGTTTTCTTCTGTAGCCATAATTAAGTCTTCCATGATTTATTTTTAGGTTAACTACAAAAACTGCAAGCCAACAGTATTTAGATTGTTTCAATCAATATAAGTATTGTTTAATGTAGAACCCAACAAGATTTCCTGTATTTCCTTCTCTATGGATCCAACATTTTACATAAAGGAAGACTTTACTAAGGTAAGGACCTAAATTCCTTCTCTCTCCTTATTCTCCACCAACTGCTCAAAATCATCCAAAATTTTAGTCTGCTTTATGCCTTAATTATACAATCACTTATTTTCCCTGGAATTTTTAATCACTTTTCACTTTTTGTTGCTGTTTTTGTTACTGTTGAAACAATATATGAGGATTCCTTAATGCATTAATAACATCTTCCAGCTTCTTATTCATTGATCCGAGGCATAAAATCCATTTCTTTAATTTTATTGAAAACATTCATCTTGGCACTCATTGACATTTTGTTGTACTTGATTTTTATTCACTTTGTTACATCAAAGTAACAAGTAATCCAAAATAAAAACTGCCTAACATCCCAAATGAGGAGTATCTAAACAATGTTAAGAAAACCAGATAACAATCTAGAAAAATACAGACTTAGATCCCTATCTCATACTGTTACAAAAATAAACTTCAAATCATCAAAGATGTAAGGTAAAAGTTAGTACACAGGAAATAATAAAAGAAAACACAAGCAAATCCCTCAATTACTCTGGAGTAGTGAAAGCCTTTCTAACCATGACAAACTCTAAAAGCAGTTAAAAAATAAATATTAATACCAAAAATTGAACAAAAACCCAGAAGAAACAAAATCAAAACACAAATGACAAACTGAAGCTCAGGATACAGACAGCTAGGGCTTATTTCTGAGAAATATAAAGAATTCACGGGAGTACCCTGACCAGTGTGCTCAGTGGATTGGGCATCACCCCACAAACCAAAAGGTCACTGCTTTGACTGCAAGGCAGGACACATTCGTGGGTTGTGGATTCGATTTCTGGTCAGGATGTGTGCAAGAGACCATCAGCTGATGTTTTTCTTTCACATATAGCTATTTCTCTCCCTCCCTCTCTTTCCTCTTACTTTCCCCTCTCTAGAATCAATTTTTAAAAAAGAAAGAAAACAAAACAATTTTGAAAAAAAGAATCCATGGTAGTGACAGCAAGATGGCAGACTAGGAGGTCTCAGCTCTTATACACACACACACACACACATTTTAACAACTACCTACAAATGAAACTATAGCTCTGAAAGAGCTCTGGAGTATAATTAAGAAGCTACAGCAACCCAGTACAGCACAAAAAACAAAAATGACCAAA
The DNA here is from genome assembly GCF_021234435.1 of Artibeus jamaicensis. NCBI lineage: Eukaryota > Metazoa > Chordata > Mammalia > Chiroptera > Phyllostomidae > Artibeus > Artibeus jamaicensis. Next base: position 18,448,658 of record NW_026521977.1, read on the forward strand.
TAAAAAAGTATAGGAAGCACTATGACTATGATGGCTCAATTGTTTGGGCTTTGTTCCACAAAGTGAAAAGTCGCTAAAAGTCACTAAATTCCTGGTCAGGGCACATGCCTGGGTTGCAGTTTTGGTCCCCAGTTGGGGCTTATACAAGAGACAACTGGTGGATGTTTCTCTCACATCAATGTTTCTCTTTCTCCCTCCCTTCTCCTCTCTCTAAAATTAAATAAAATCTTTAAAGAAAAGCATTTTACCCATATCATTCCATCATATAGGCTCAGGCAGCTCAGCTCCAAAAGGAATGACCTCAGCTACAACTCCCTCCCAAGAGGGGAAAGAGAGAGCAGAAAGACACCAATGGCTTTCGCCAATAAGGACTCTACCAGAACTCACCACTACCTAGGGCATCAGCAGACTTCAGTGTCAAGGAAAAGGACTAACATGGCCCTAGGTGACAGAGATGCCTGGAGCTCATGCCACCACTATTACATTCCTTGGAGCCAGGGACACCACTGTTCTCTGTACTGAGCCAGAGCTCACGGACCCAGAACCACACCTGATGCTGAAACACATCCCACCCAGTCAGCACCCTCACACCCACCAGTGCTAGTCAGAAAACTCTGGAAGAGATCTGATTCTTCAAATGCACAAACACCAAAACAAGGGTACAAGAAACATGAAAAAAATCAAGAAAACATGAAACTCAAAAGCAACATTATTAATTTCCAGTTACTACCCCACCAAAAAAAGGAGATCTGTGAACTACCAGGCAAAGAATTCCAAATAACTGTTTTAAAGAAGCAGCAAACTACAAGAGAACACAAACAGAAAACTCAAAGAAATCAGGCAAACAATACATGAATAAAATAAGTTCAATAAAGCAACAGAAATCAGAGAAAAACACCAAAAGAAATTATTGAGAGTTGAAGAATATAATGAATGAAATTAAAATGCAATAAAGAGCTACAATGGCACACTCCATCAGATAGAAGAAATAAACAATGAATTCAAACACAAATCATTTGAAATTATCCAGTCAGAGAAGATAAAAGAATGAAAGAAGGTTAAGAAAACCTATGAGATTCATGGAGATCACAAAAAGAAATCAAGAGAAAAGAGCAAAAAGCTAACTGAAAGAACGAATGACTAACATCTTCCCAAAGTTTCTAGTCATTGGGAAGAAAAAGCATATCCAGATTCATGGGGTTCAGAGGACCCCAAACAGTAAACTGAAACAAAAGTACACTGAGACGGATTATAATTAAACCACTGAAACTCAAGGACAGAGAATTCTGACAAGAGTCAGAGAAAAGCAACTTGTCACATTCAAGGGAACCCCCTAAAGATTATCTGAGGATTTCTCAGCAGAAACTTTGCAGGCCAGGAAATAGTGGGATGATATATTCAAAGTTCTTCAAGGAAAAAACTGCCAACCAAGAATACTATATCCAGAAAAGCTGCCATTTAAACCCTTAAGCAGTGATAGTCTTTCCCAGACAAACAAAAACTGAGGAAGTCAGTCACCACCTGACTTGCCTTATAAAAAACACTTAAGAAAGTTCTTAAAATTGAAATGAAAACATGCAAACAACAATACAAAAGCATATGAAAGAATAATTCTCACTGGTAACGATAAAATACAGAAAAATGTAAGTCAATAACAGTAGTACATCATTTACTTTTACCCTAATATTAAAGTTAAATGACAAAAATTTGTTAATGAAAACACAATATAAAAAGAAGCAAACTGACTAGAACACAAAGTGGTGGGTTGTAAAAGTGTACTACTTTTGTATGCAAATAAGGTTAAGTTAGTAACAACTTAAAGACAGCTGTAATTATGAGATATTTATACAACAGATAACCATAAAGATAAAAACCTATAACATGTATTCAAAAAATAAAGAGAAAAAAATCAGAAAATCATTACAAAAAACATCAAATAACAAAAGAAGACAAGATGGAAAGAGATGCATAAAACAACAGCAAAACAGAAAGAAAACAATGAATAAAATGAAAAGAATAATTCCACACATCAATAATTACTTTAAATGTATTACACTCTTCAATCAAAAGACAAATAGTGGCCAGCCAAGATGGAGGCGTAGGTAGACACACTGTACCTCCTCACACAACCGAAATTAAGGACAACAAAAATTTAGAAACAAAAAAGCACGCAGAACTGACAGAAAATTGAACTGTATGTAAGTACAACAACCATTCATCCAGACAGGTAAGAGGGGCAGAGAGGGGTCATGGCAGGAAAAAGCAGTGGCTTACAGACTTGGGCATGCAGGTAGTGGCTGGCAGACCTCAGGCACACAGGCAGCAGCCAGCAGACCCTGGGCGTGCAGGGTGGCAACAAGCAGGCCCAGTGAGGCATGCAAGGCGGCTGGCTGACCATGGTCACACATTCGCACGCAGATAAACCAGGCCAAAACAGTCAATGAGACAGACTGTGCAACCCAGGGCCCCAGCAATGGAAAGTAAAGCCTAAAAGCACCAATTGAAAAAACTTGCCGGGGATGAAAGTGCCAGGAGAGACTCCCAGATTCACAGGAGAGTTTGCTGGAGAGACCCACAGGGTCCTAGAATGTACACAAGTACACCCACCCAGGAATCAGCACCAGAGGGGCCCAACTTGCTTGTGGGAAGCAGCAGAAGCAACTGAAATCCGAGAGAGCGGAACAAGTGCCATTGCTCTCTTTATGACCCCGTCCCCACATACAGCCTCACAACCCAGCAACTGGGTTGCCCCACCCTGGTGAACACCTAAGGTTCCGCCCCTTACTATGTAACAGGCATGACCAGACCCCCCCAAAAAATGGCTCAAACAGAAGAACAGATCAAAGCCCCAGAGCCAATACTTTTAAGCTACCAAGAGATAGCCAACCTATCAGATGCACAGTTCAAAACACTAGTGATCAGGATGCTCACAGAACTGGTTGATTTTGGTCGCAAATTAAATGAAAAATGAAGGCTACACTAAGTAAAATGAAGAAAAATGCACAGGGAACCAATAGTGATGGAAAGGAAACTGGGACTCAAATCAAAGGAGTGGACCAGAAGGAAGAAAGAAACAACCAAACAAAAGAATGAAGAAACAAGAATTCAAAAAAATGAGGAGAGGCTTAGGAACCTCCAGGACATCTTTAAATGTTCCAACATCCGAATTATAGGGGTACAAGAAGGGGAAGAGGAAGAGCAACAAGTGGAAAAATTATTTGAACAAATAATAAAGGAGAAATTCCCCAATCTGGCAAAGGAAATAAACTAGGAAATCCAGGAAGCTCAGAGAGTCCCAAAGAAGGTGGACCCAAGGAGGAACACACCAAGGCACATCATAATTACATTAGTCAAGATTAAAATGAAGGAGAGGAGACAGCAAGAGTTAAGGGGACAGTCACCTACAAAGGAGTTCCCATCAGACTGTCAGCTGATTTCTTCTTACAGGCAAGAAGGGGCTGGAAAGTATTCCAAGTCATGAAAAGCAGGGACCTACATCCAAGATTGCTCTATCCAGCAAAGCTTTCATTTAGAATGGAAGGGCAGATAAAGTGCTTCTCAGATAAGGTCAAATTCAAGGAGTTCATCATCACCAAGCCCTTATTATATGAAATGTTAAAGGCACTTATCTAAGAAAAAGAAGATAAAAAACATGTACAGTAAAATGATAGCAAACTCACAATTATTAACAACCACACCTAAAACAAAAAGCAAGCTAAAAGGACAGCTAGATCAGGAGCAGAACCATAGAAATGAAGATCACATGGAGGGTTAGCAACAGGGGAGTGGGAGAAGAAGGGGGGAGAAGGTACAGAAAATAAGTAGCATAGACAGTAGGTAGAAGATAGACAGGGGGAGGGCATATGGGGATAGACAGTATGGGAAATGTAGAAGCTAAAGAACTTATGACACATGGACATGAACTAAAGGGGGGATGTGGGTGGGAGGGGGTGTGCAGGGTGGAGGGGAATGAAGGGAGAAAATGGGACAACTATAATAGCATAATCAATAAAATATATTCAAAAAAGACATATAGTGGCCAAATAAAATTTTTTAAAAATCAAGAGCCAGTGACATGTTATCTACAAAAGACTCACTTCACACTTAACAACATACATAGGCTGAAAGTAAAAGCATGAAAAATATATGTCAAATAATAACCAAGAGAAAGTTGGGGTAGCTATATGTAAATTAGACAAAAAAGACATTTTTTTAATCCTCATGGACATTTTTTTCATTGCTTTTAGAGAGGAAAGGAGAAGGAGAGAGGGAGAGAGGAAGACCGGGTAGAGGTAGGGGAGAGTGGGGGAGAGAATGCAAAAGAGAAACATCGATATGATAAAAGAAACATCAATTGGTTGCCTTCTTGTATACAGCCTGACCAGGTATTGAACATGCAACCTGGGTATGTGCCCTGACTGGGAATCAAAACTGTGACTTCTTGGTGATAGGACGGACAATGCTCCAACTGAGCCACGCTAGCCAGGGCATCACACAAAAGAGACTAAATCAAAAACTGTCTCTAGAGACAAAGGTCATTACGTAAAGCTGAAGAGTCAATTCAACAGGAAGATATTATAATACTTATAAGTATATAAGCAGCCAACATTAGAGCCCCTAAAAATACAAGATCCGGGAAAAGTAACACCTGATTGAGTGTGGGTGGTTGGGTAATAATATGGGTGTAATAATTTATAGTTTTAATTTGAACATTTCATCTAAAATGTCACATGGTATGATGAGCAGAATTACATGCTTATGGTTTTGTAATAAAAGATTTTGTAATAAAAAGGGGGTGTTACTTGTGTTGGACTCTGTATAAAGCAAATATAAACAGATCAGAATAGAGAAGAATACAATACTCCAATACCTCACTTTCCATAATGGACAGCATATCTACACAGAAAATCAATAAACACCTGACTTGAACATCACTATAAATCAAATGGACCCAACAGACATACACCAAACTTTTCACACAACAGCAAAACAATATGCATTCTTCTCAAGAGCACATGTAACATTCCCCAGGATAGGTCAAATGTTAGAACTCAAAAATAGTCTTAACAAATTTATGAAGACTAAATTATTCCAAGTATCTTTTCTGACCACAGTAGAATAAAACTAGCAAACAGTAACTAAGAAAGCAGTAACAAAATTCACAAACACACAGAAAGTCAGTAACACTCTTGAATAATAATTATGTCAAAAGGGGGGATGTAAAAAGTATCTTTAGACAAACAGTTCTATATACAAACAAAAAAATAACCAAAAAGGAAATTCAAAAAAAGAAATTATTAAGTTCACAATAGCAATAAAAAGAACATATTTAAAAATAAATTTAACCAATGTAGTAAAAGAACTGTACACAGAATATTAGGAAACACTGATGAAGGAAATTTCAAAAGACAGATAATCCTGTGTTCATGGGCACAGGAATTAATATTGTTAAAATATCCACATTACCCCAAGTGATCTGCAGATCCAATGCAATCCCTATCAAAATCACAATGTCAATCTCTACAGAAATAGAAAAAACAATCCAAAAATGTACATGGAATCACAAAAGACCCTGACAAGCCAAAGCAATCTTGAGCAAGATAAATAAAACTGGAGGCATCATACTTGCTGATTTCAAAATGTATTTCAGAAGTATAGTAATCAAAACAATATGATGCTGGCCTAAAAAAACACACATATTAACCAAAGGAACAGGATGGAGAGCCCAGAAATAAATCTATGGCCAACTGATCTTCAACAAGAGTACCAAGAATACACAACTAGGGAAGAGCAGTCTTCAATAAATGGTGTTGGATAGCTACTTTCAGAAGACTTGAAACTGGACCAGTACCTCACACCATATATAACTTCTTACACTATTACGAAAATCAACTCAAATGGATTCAAGACTAAAACGTAGGACCTGAAACAGTAAAACTACCAGAAGGAAAAAAAATGGGAAAAGAGCTTCTTGACATTAGCCTAAGCAATTATTTTTTTTGTTTTTTTTTGATATAACACTAAAAGCACAAGCAACAAAAGCAAAAACACACAAGTGGGATTGTATAAAACTAAAAAGCTTCTGTACAGCAAAGAAAATAATCAACAGAGTAAAAAGACAACCTACACAATGAGAGAAACATCTGCAAACCATATATCTGATTAAGGGTTAATATCCAAAATATATAGAGAATTCATATATTCGATAGCAAAAAAAAAAAAAAATCCACAGGAAACCTCAACCCAATTCAAAAATGGGATGAGGACCTGAAAAGACATTTCTCAAAAGAAGACACATTGATGGCCAACATATATGAAAATGTGGTAGACATTGTTCATCAACAGGGAAATGTAAATCAAGCCCACAATGAAGTATCACCTCACAGCTATTAGAATGGCTATGATAAAAAAGACAGCTAAGTTGTTCATGAAGATGTGGACAAATGGGAACCCCTGTACTGCCTTAATCAGAGTAAAGGAAGAAAGTTTATCATCTGCTTAAACAAGTCCACGCTACAGTGTGAATTACCTGATTAGGTAGTGACCATCAGAATCCTCCTGTTGTAAAACTATATTTTGCTCTCTGTAGTTAATGTTATCTATATGATGATACTTTGAAATCATGTGAGTACCTACTCCCCCGACAATCTTTATTTTACTTTTTAATCTTATATTAATGTTTCCTGTTTTCCGTAAGGAATGTAAGCTCCACAAGGGTAGAAATTTTTGCCCTTTTTATTCATTGCGGTATCCCCAGTACTTAGGTCAGTGGTTGGCACATAGCAGACCTTCAACAGATATTAAGTGAATAACCATTAGTTGTACACCTCTGTATTCTCTATGAGACTGTGAACAAAGGCAAAATGTGTTTTCTTCATCTTTGGATTTGCAGAAAATAAGCACATTACTAGCAAATAATAGTGACTCAGTCAATGTTATTTTAAGTTTTAATGGTGTGGGTGAATCTGCCATAATATACAGACCTGACTTATTTTCCTCATATATTAAGTATTAAAAACAGTATGTATCTAATTATATTACTATAAAAATAATAAAATTTATTCTAATGTTTCTTTTTAAAATAAAAATCCTTCCATTTGAAATTCAAGACTCTAAGGGACAAAAGTACTAATATATTATCATATACGGTTTTTTATTAGCTTTCCTTTGCTAGCTTACATGTTTAATGATATTTTACTGATACAATGCTAAAATACCAAATTACTTTTTAAACAATACTTATTACTCTACCTGTAACATTTTTAATGTTTCCTTTAATCCTTCTATTTCTTTTTCTTTTATTTCTGTAGCAAGCTGATATTTTCCCTGTAAGTAAAAAACTATATTTCAGTACTTTCCAATGTAAATGATATTATTAAGGGGAAACATAAGAGCTGAAGAACCAAAATCTCTACTTTAAATTAATATTTCACAGGCTTTACACTTGTATTTGCACTACAACTTTAATTTCTAATGAATTCAAAATACTATAAAATTACAGTAAGTCCTTTAAGACTGTATATATATATCATAAAACTGGAAACCTTATGGTAACAATAAGTCACTTTATCAGTAGAGCATTCCTAAGAACTTATGAATGCTATATAATTACCATATTTTGCAATGTATATTGAGTACTTTTTTGTCCAAAGTTCTAAGGGAAAAATAAGGGTGCACATTATACATGGGTAGTACCTGAAATACCTTGTATGTGTTCTTGTGTTTTGTAATTATTTGTTACATAAAATTCCTTGTACCATAATATGTTCAAAAATAAATGCTAAAATTCTTTTATGATACAAAAAAACAAGTGTCTAAATATAAATAAATAAATAATTGGATTTAAAGGATTTTTTTCCCTGGAAGTTTGGGCCAAAAACATGGGTGCACATTATACATGTTAAAATATAGTAAGTATTTAATTCATATAACTAGAATAAATATATGCTAATTAATAACATACAGGTGTAAATATATATTCTTATATATATATCTCCTTAAACATATTAGGATATGGGAGAATTTTTAAAAGGTCTTTTGCTAAAAATAAACTATAAATTATTAATATCATAAATAATATGTTCATTGAAATACTCAAAACATGTACTGTTAGTTAGCTAGAGAAAATATTTAATGACAGATGAATTTTTAGCATTGTTTGGAGTTGCGTCCTTTTTTCCAGTTAGTCAGCATCTAGATGCCCTATCATTTTAATATTACTTAAAGAAGGTAATCACATTGAACAAGCACTAAAAATATACTTAATAGAAATATAAAAGATCATTAATTTGGGGGCTGAAGAGATCTGGATTCTAGTCCCAACTTTGCCACTTGAAAATGGGAGCTTCAGCTTCAGCAAATCATTTGCCAGATTTTGAAGACTATAAGACACACTTTTCCCCAAATTTGGGTGGAAAATGGGGGTGCATCTTATAGTTAATGTAGCTTGCCTGGCTCCCTGGGTGGGTGGGTGGGTGACAGCCTATGTTATTTGTGTTATTAAATACTTTACCACATTTTTTGCTTCAAAATTTTTTTCCTCCTCTAAAACCTAGGTGTGTCTTATGGTCTGGTGCATCTTACAGTCCGAAAATTTGGTAAGCTTGCTAGGTCTCAGGATTATCAAATGTAAACAACAATGATCAAGGAACATGATTCCTGAGTTCTTCCTGTTTCTAAGATTTTAAGCAATTAATAGTGTCCCTTAGTTTATAACTAATGCTCCTTTCCGTTATGGGGAACAACTGATATTTAAATATATTTAACTATACTTTAAATTATTAAAAAATGTATACCTTTTCTTCCTCCAAAGCATACATCTTCATCTGAAACTATAAACAATTTTAAAAATTAAAATACAGGTAAGTAAACTGTTAACAGTGATTTACACTGGTCAGTGAGACTACAGATATATTTTATATGCCTATTTTACAGATATACTTTATATTTGAACTTAACATAATATGAATATGCCTTTACATTGAGAAAATAAAATAATAAAAGATATGACACTGAAAAAAAGCCTGTCACCAAAGTAAGTAAACAATTTAATCACACTGATTAGGAGGCAACAATCATCCTTGAAAGTTTACTTTTGATCTCCGGAAGCTTTTTTCTTAAATATCTCAGTAATTTGCCATCTACTCATAAATAACAACATAATCTTTTCTAAGAACATACTTTTATGAAATCAATACCACTTGTATTTGCATTGACAATATTTTGTGAAAATTTTAAAAATGCATCTGCCAATTTAATAAATAATAACATTTTAAATCAGGAAAACTCAAGTGAACATGCCAAAGAAAAATTAAATATCCAAGCAATACAAGGATACTAGGCAAGGTTGTTAAGAAATAAAATTTTTCTTTGGAATTTTCCAAATTTCTCATTACATTTAAGAATTCTTTCTTTAAAAAAAAAAAAAAAGAAAGAAAGAAAAGACAGAAAAGAAATAAGAAGAGCCCAAGAGCACGATCTCTCCTGTTCTTCAGATACCTGGATATTCTTATCTTTGCTCAAAGTCCCTGTGGTAACCAAGACTTGCTCTCTCCTAGACAAGACTATGCTGTAAAGAGACTTCTGCTTCCTTACCCTTGATTAAAACTCCCATAACTTTGAAGAGGCCAATTTCAGACTAAAAGAAAGAAAGTTTATCATTTGCTTAGATAAATCTACACTACAGTGTGAACTACCAATAACCTTAACCCACTAGTGATTTATATTGTTTCTAAACACATATGCCCATATGGAGATGAAGACCAAAAAAAAAGGAATAAGCAAAGAACAGTGATGTTGGAAAGGCTGTAAGAAAAACACTTCCGCCCTGGCTGGTGTAGCTCAGTGGATTGAGTGCGGTTCGATTCCCAGTCAGGGCACATTCCTGGGTTGCAGGCCAGTTCCGGGCAAGGGGACTCATGGGAGGCAACCATACACTGATATTTCTCTCCCTCTCTCCTTCCCTTCCCCTCTAAAGATAAATAAAATCTTTTAAAAAATAAAGAAAAACACTTCCAAAGGATATTTTCCATAAGCACATTTCTTACACATATATTTTCTAACTAGGGACTGAAGAAAAATTTGAGGTTGTAAAGAAGAGCTAAAGAATTCAAAATAACAAAGGAGTTGCTATTCAATTCTTTAGAAATATTTTACTTTTCCTTTTTTTCTATTTTCCTACTAGTCTTTTTTAGTTGCTTATGGTATTTATGGAGGGCTTTGGTGCATGATAATCACATCCCCTGATCTGTTACCTGTCCCTGCTCCCATCTGGCTCGGGTAAAAAGTAATGCGGAAAGGTCCAAGGATACTCAAATAAAAAAGAGAAAGAGTATACACACCACTATCCCAACTTATTTAGGACAGATGACAACACATCTCCAACAAAAACAGTTTCCCCAATTTCCATAACTCATTCTACCACATTATACTTTTTATTATCAATTATGACTTAAAATAACTTTATTCATTTCCTGCTTTTCAGTAATACCTTTTTTCTTTATTGAATATGGAGAATGATTTACGGTATTCATGCGGGGGGAGTGCAATATTTAAAACCGTAGTGCTTGGCTACCCTTATGAAATTACCTGCTTTTTAAAAACTGCCATTGCTTCTTTGTGCTGCTTTGTTAACATTTCCTTTTGATTCTGAAGAGTTTCCTATTTTAAAAAATGATGAAAAATTAAAATAAATTCTAGCAACTCTTTCCATTCTAAATTGTAATGGGACTCACTACTTAAATAAAAGTTAAACATTTGTTGTATATATAACTTCATGTTCTTGAAATACAACTTTAAACCAATTTATGATTTTGTAACTGTCATGGCATCAGCATACAGTAATTGTGTCTCCACTTGGCTCTTCATGATAAAATGCATTACTGTTTAAATTTTAAACTCTAAATACGGCTTGCTCCAAAGCTTTTTGCAAGAAAATATCTTTCATCAATAATGTTACTAAAGTTAACACTGCTCATATACAAGCAGACTATATAGCCTTAGAGTTTCCAAAGAAACCAACTTTATTATCTAAGCACAAATGTTCACATAGCAACATATAATTCTTTAAACTCACAGAAATAAGTTCTCAGGCACACAATGACCAGAGGGGAGAGGGGGAGGGAATTTCAGGGGAAAAGGGGAAGGGTTTACAGGAACTAGTATAAAGGACACATGGAAAACAACTAAGGGGGGTAGAAATGGGAGGGAGGTGGGGAGCACTGGGGGGGTAGGATGGGAGTAAAAGACAGAAAACTGTACTTGAACAACAATCAAATAAAAATAATAATAATAATTTTTTAAAAAGAAATAAGTTCTTAGAAAAAACAAAATTACCACAGGGCATTTTAAATTTTTTTACTTTCAATTATAGTTTGCATTCAATGTTTTTTTTTATTAGTTTCAGGTATACAGCATAGTGGTTAGACAATCATATATGAGATCTATCCAGAAAGTATCCAGCCAAGAAACATGGAAAATAGAGACATTTATTGAAGAAGATACAAGAAACATTGTACAAAGGATAATGACGCCTCAGTCCCCTTCAAAGTAGGCACCTTGGGACCTCACACAGTTCTCCCAACCACCAGCAGCTGCCCTGTCATATTTTCCTGAATCTCATTGCCAATCTGAAATCTCTTTCCTTTCAAAGGTGATTTTAGTTTTGGAAGTCACAGGGTGCCAAATTTGGGCTGTAGTGGGGCTGAGTCACCTGGGTGATTTGCTGTTTCACCAGAAAGCTCTGCACGAGACGTGATGTATGAATGCGATGTGATGCATGAGTGAGACATGAGCAGGCACACTGTCCTGATGAAGCTGCCAATCACCAGCTGCCCACAGCTGTGGCCTTCTGAATCATCTGAATAGTTTCTGCAGAGGAATGTTTTAAGCTTCACACAAAATCTGCAGATTTGTTGTTCTACTAGCTCAATAATTTCGAATGTGACTAAATGTAGCACAGTTCTGAGGTTTCACTTAAATATTTTGACTCCTCTATAACACGATATATTTCTCCAATATGAAACAGTTCATGGATTTCAGCATTGTACTCAATGTTACTCTTAGATATTTTCTTATCAGAAAGCCTGAATAAAAATTATTCTAAATTTTCAGGAAGCCCAAATGTTAATAGTTTCAGTTGGAACTTTCTTGAGACTTTGTTTAAAATGATACACATGTTTTAGAAATTTAAAAATTAACTTTGCAATTAAATAATAGAATATATTTCTAAATAGTTGCTAAAAATGCTAATCTGAGAAAAAATACTCACATTATGCCATTTCAGTTCTTGTGTCTCCACAATAATTTTACCAATCTGCTCTTCATATTTAATTTCTGCATCCTAGGACAAAAAGAAGAAAGATGCTAGGAAAACTAGGACTTAAAGTTTTCCAGGTTTAACTCTTTTCTATAAAGATTTAAAAAAAAATCTTCCCACCATTACAACAAGAAAAAAGCTGGATAAATTGCAAATTAAACAGACAAACCCGTAAGAGAAAAGAAGTCTCAGATCAACCAAGTCACGCAAAATCTAGACTCAGGTGCCTGCTTGGAGAACAAATCACACCATTTGATTACCTAGAACTTGGCCAATTTATGATTTTTTAAGCCACTGAGTACTGATAAGAAACCTCAGCTAAAAGAACTTAATAATTGCTAAGGGCAGAATATGGGCTAGTGTAAGAACGTGAATCCCCTGAGGGCCCCAGAAATAAGGAGATTTATACCTTTCATCAGGATTTTTTTCCCCAGGAAACCCACCAGGTACTTATAAGCAAGGATGAGAAAATTCCTCAGCAAGCTTTCTCTGGTGGTACTGGCCATAGGAGGAGAAAAGCAATTATAAGCCATGTTCCCTATTCCTCCTATACCCCCAAAACCTTAATCTGCAAGGGAAAGGAGAACAAAAAAACTATAGCTAAGGACACTAATGGAAACCCTGTACAGCAAGGAAAGGGAACCAACGGCCGCCACTGAAAACTCTACACAGACAGACCTGTCTTCCTTATCTCCCCTATGAACAAAAGCCTAATCTACAGGGGGAAGGACAGTAAAAACTATTGTAATAGTAATAAAAACTATTACAGCAAGACAGAACCCATGGAAACCCATGGAACTAGGAGGAGAAAGCTAGGAAAATAAAAGAGCGCTAGGAGCGGCAGGAATACATGCTATGTCCACAATAAATACGAAGGAGGGATCAAAAGTCTTGTGAAGACCCCACCCTGACACTTCGGCTTCATAAGACCCAAAGTCGAGGGGAAAGGCTGAAAATGTAGAAAAACCCTCTGTTTTTATTTATAATAATGCATTACTCCAGAATTAGCCCAAGTGATCAACACAAGATATCACTAGAGAGATCTAAAGCTTCTGCTGAAAACTACAACAGTCATACTTGCAAACTGAAGGCACGCCCCAACACACATACAGAGAAGCCTTCTGTGAAGACAGGGAGGTCTTTTTTTCTGTAGCTTCTATGTATTTAGAGAAATCTCTTTCAAACAAAGCACTAGCTGATAACGAAGCTAAGAACATAGTAACTTCAGTGGCTACATATGACAAAAAACTTCAGACTTTACAAAATTATTTCAGAAAAGTCAAAAAACAAGCAATGACAATAACCAGCAACCTTGACGAGGGGTAGGAACCTGATTTCCAGGGTTACCACATATTCAAAATGTCTAATTTTAAACAAAATATTGCAAAGCACGCAAAGAAACAGGAAAGTGTGATCCACACACAGAGAAAACAATTAATAGGAAATGTCCCTGAGCAAGGGCAGACCATGGATTTACTAGGCACACTTTAAATCAACAATTTTAAATATGCTCAAAGAGCTAAAAGAAACAATGTACAAATATACTGCAGCCATAAAAAAAGTTCATAAGGAATACGATAAACAAGTGTATGCTCATAAATTTGACAACTTACAGAAACAACCAATTCTTCAAAAACTACCAAACCTCCACCAAGATGATAGAGACCTATAATCATTAACTTAAAAGCTCCTAAAAAATAAATTTCCAGGCCAGACAGTTTCACTGAACAATTCTACTGAAGAACAATTCTACCAATTTAATTTCAAGTTAAATTAACACTACTTTGACACAGCCTCTTCCAGAAAAACACAAGAGAAAGGAACACATTGCAACTCAGTTTTTGAGGCCTGTTTACTGTGACACCAAAATCAGACAAAGACAGTACAAGAAAAGAAAACTAAAACCAATATCTCTGACAAGTTTTGACCAAAAAATTCTCAATACCATATTAGAAAATGGAATTCACCAATGTATAAAAAATTATACACCATGACCAAGTAGAATTTATTCCAGGTATGCAAGACTGGATCAACAGTTGATCAAATTTAGCATGTCAATGTGCTAAAAAAATAATCATATATCAACTGACACAGAAAATGCATTTAACAAAAACCCAAGACTCATTCATGATAAAAACTCTCAGCCGAGTAGGAAAAGAGGGAATTACCCAAATTTGATAAAGAGCATTTATTTATAAAAATACAACAGTTAACACATTTAATGATGCAAGATTAAATGCTTCTCCTTGAAGCTCAAGAACAAAATTGGAATATCTACTCTCACTGCCCTTATTCAACATACTACTAGAAGTTCCAACTACTGCAATAAGGCAGAAATGGATATATAATAGACAGACAGGAAGTGTGAGAGCAAGAGAAAGAGGGGAGGGAGAAGTAGAGAAAGAGAAAGAAAAAAACAAATCCGACGTAAGAAATAAGCTGTCTCTATTTGTAGATGATGTGATTGTACATATAGAAGATCCCTAGGAATCTATTTTTTTAAATCTCCCATAACTAATAAAATTGCTCAACAATGCCATGGGACAACATGAACACCCCCCAAAAATCAATCATATTTTTATACACTAATAATAAAATGTAGTAACTGAAATTAAAAATACAACACAACTTACAATCACTCCTGAGAAAACAAAATAGAGATGTATGCTTAAACATATGTACAAGATCTGTATGCTGATATACTCAAGATGGATGAATTAAAACATTCTGATGAGTGAAAGAAGCCTTACCTAAAAGAGTACATACTGTATGATTCCATTTATATGAAATGTTAGAAAAAACAAAACCTACTCGGTATGGAAAAAAGTCAAAAGAGTGGTTGCCTCAAAGTGGCATGAAGGAACTTTCTTGGTTGATGGAAACATTGTATATCTTGATAAGGTTTATATTATACAAGTGTACACATCTGTGAAAACTCATTAAATGTACAATTAAGATTTATGCCTTTTATTATATTCAAATTTTACTATGAAGAAAAAATCTGTACACAAATATTGAACTTGGCTTAATGACATGGATTCTGAAGTATTTAGGAGGAAATGCACTGATGTCTGCAATTTACTATGAAATCATCAAAAATGAAAGGGAAGAAAGAATAAATATATGAGAAGCTATGTGATAATGAAGATATAGCAGAATGTTAATGGTGTATGAGTGCTCACTGTAAAACTCTTCCAGTTCTGCTGCATGTTTCACAATTTTCATAACAAAATGTTTTGGAAGATATCAGAGAGGATACTGGCAGACAAAAATATGTTTTGTTATGAAATATTTTCCTTATGAATCTCTTACATGTTCCTTGCCTGATTAAACACACATATACACAAACTTATGCTATGCTATTCCACAATAAACCCTCATGAAAACTGTCTCATTTAAAATACTTTCAGCAGCAAGTAGCAACAAGAACAAAACCCAACTCACAATGGCTACTGGGATTTATCTCACATGACTTGTCTAAAGGTAGAGCACTTGCTTCTAAATTAATTTTCAGTGACTCAACAATGTCATCAAGGGCTATGAGTCTTCCCATCTTTACATTTTGCAATTATCCAAGTGACTTTCCTTAGGATTTTCACCCATTGGCTACTCTAACTGCAGGCATTAAGGACAGAAAGGACATTACCTCATTGGCCATAACACACCGACCCCTAAACCAATCATTGGCAGGACAATGACTAGACCTTCATGAGTGGTTAACACCTGTCAGGATTTACCTGACTCACTTTGGTGAGGGGTGGACCCTAAGACACAATCAGGACTCTTCCAACATGGAATAGGAAGGGAATGTATGCCAACAGTAATAAATATCTATAGTTAAAACATATTGAAAATGAAAATAAGTATATACACATTTAAGGGTAGGTACATACAGGGTGGGACAAAAGTAGGTTTTACGGTTGTTCATATGGAAAATACAATAATAAATAATAGAAATAAAGATGTTTCTCTGTGTCAGTCTCTCTCTCTTTCCCTCCCTCCCCCGCTTCTCTCTCCCTCCCTCTCTCTTTTGAGTCAGTGAAAGTATCCTTGGGTGAGGATTTAAGAAAAAGGACTGTAGATTCTATAGGACTGTATGAATTATGATATATACTCCTTTGCTTCAAAACTTCAGAATTTTACCTTCCCATCCCACCAAAGTTAGAAAACCACCCAAAATCATACTACCTATTTTAAATACACAAATATTCTGAGTATTTGGTAGAACATTTCAAAAAATATAAAATATTTGTTAGGATAGGAAAATATAATTTTAAGAATTGCTATGAATGTTCTAATATTGATATTTCAGAAATCACTGTAATAGATTAAGTTGACTAATATGAAAACAGTATTTAAAATACTAATTATAAAAAAGATGTTTTAAAGTATGAACTTCTAGGCTATTCCATGCATATTAGAAATATTTATCTACAATACTTTATAGCTAATCAAACCAAAAAGCTATCTGAAATAGTGGTATTTTATTATACAACATGAGAAACTGAATTGGGTAATTTCATAGGAGGTGCATATGAGTCTGAAAGAGAATGAAGTACCCAGTTACAGTTTTGGCTGCTTAGACATGTGCCTGCTGTGTGAACTGCATCCCTAAATCTATTCAGGGTCAAGAATTGAAGAGGCCTGACCAATACAAAGCCCATCTTGTAAAACTACAGCCTGAAGCAAGCACTTTAAAAAAAGCATGACACTTTCTAAAGGTTATAAAGAGTAAATAAACCATCAAATTACTCCTCTTTTATTGTTTTTGTAAAACACTTAAATCCTTGTAGTCCTAAGGCAGCTAATAAAAAATAAACACTTTTAAGGTTTGATATTCTTGGATACTTTATTGAACTTACAGATGGGCTTCTCTTACCAAATTTAATATATTTTAACATTGACAATTTAATAAGAAGTATTAATAACTTTTGAAAGCTGCTTGAGGAATGCATGAAACATTAAAATGAAAAGTTCCCTCAAGAAGTAAATAATTTTTAATAGAAAGCATGAAGTTAAATTAAAACCCTAATATAGTAGAAGTATATGATGTTACCTTTCAATAATGTTGATAACACCCATTTTATCAGCCTTCCATGTAGTATAAACACACACATTCTACAAATCATTGTAAGTACAAAAGTATGATTCCACTCATAGCATAATTAATTTTATGGGGCACTGAAATGCTGCTTCACTGCATATTATACCATTAGTTATCCAGTTTTCTTTCATAATTTCCTTCGCAAATCATTGGTATAGTAGAATACCCAAATTTCCATGGCTTTTATTTGTTGCTTATTAAAAATCCAAGATTTACTTCTGTGTAGATATTTTATAAATTTAAAGTGTCCTTCCTCTGAACTCCCATAATACTTTCTTCATAATTCTATTATGATCCATAATATATACTATTTGAGAGTATTGTAATTAATTTGTATGGTATGCTGTGACTATTAAAATTTAAAATCTCTTAGGGCAAGACTGAGTAGTTTTTCAAAGGTTACCAAATAAATGCATACTTTAAAGTCTGAAAGTTCTGTGGCAGACAGTCTTTCATTCCCACTATATAGATGACCTGGCTTAGAAATATGTTTTCTTTATAAAACTTTCAACCCACTTTCAGTATTTATAATCTAATAGATTTTACGTTAAAGTCTTGATTTCTAGTTTCTCTTCAATAATTGCAAGAGCTGACAGAACAGGTTCAATTTTTCTATATAGCAACAATTTTCTGAAAGGAAGAGACAGGCTGAACTGAAGACATAGACTCTCCAGCTGAACACAATTCCTATTCTATTCACATCTCAAGGATGAATTTGTGATCCTTCTGCTATTGTTCATCTCTACTCATCACTTACTCTGTGTATGTATCTAATAAGGAAATTTACCAGAAATGGTGTCTAACTTTTAAAAAGCACATATTATAAATTCAATATACACTTCCTTGTTGATTCAATTATCTGTAGATCATTATTAATTTAAAACATTCAGCCCTGGCTGGTGTGGCTCAGAGGATTGAGCACGGGCCTGCGAACCAGACAATCGTGGTTTGATTCCCAGTCAGGGCACATGCCTGGGTTGCAGGCCAGTTCCCAGCAGGGGACATATGAGAGGCAACCATTCTCTCCTTCCCCTCTAAAAATAAATGAATAAAATCTTTAAAAAAACATACTATTTTTTCTAATATTATAGTTACCAATTTAGTTCCATAAGGGAAAAAATGAGTAATGTCCCTCTCTATTTAGTGAGTTCCAGTATAGTTAAGAAATGAAATATAGGTTAGTTATGTAATAAAGCCTCTTTATTGGCTTTATTTTATTGCCTACTGTGTTTGCTTCTTTAATAAACATCACTATCTAACAATATCGGTATGACCCAATTTTGTGTTGACTGTATTATTCATTCCATTTATTTATTAAATATATTAATAGAACAGCATTAGACAACGAATAGAGAGATCAGAATACTAGTCTCTTAAAATCTCTGGGTCTTAGGTTAGACTAAAGTTATCTAAGGTCACACTTCCACCTCTAAAATTTTACAATTTCATGATCCTGCAAAAAGACTGATATGTAGAATACATCTCAAAGATCAGACAGAGAAGGAAAGCAATGAGAGATGATTCTGATAATCACCATTCGCCAATTCACCACATGCTAAGAAAGTGAGGCAGTCTCGTGAGGATAGACTTAGTGTTCAGGACTCACCAAACAGGATGGATTTTAGAAAATATCCCAGAAGCTTAGTTGGAAGCCCAAAGAGCTATACTCTTGGAGTAGAGAGTAGAAATAAACTAGCCCTCACAAAGATGGAAACTGAGCCTCTGGTTGCCTCAAACTCTGACAGGTAAGATGATCTGCCCATCCTAACTTCCAGAAGCAAAAGTAAATCTCTCTAGAGGAAGAGAGCATCAAAGCCTCTAATGTTTCATGCACAGAGTGAGTCATTCAATCAAAATTCATCCTACACCCCAAAAGTAAGGTCAAATGACAAAAAAAAGAAAAAAAACATATACTGGAAATAGAGCTATAAGTCCAGATATTAGAGTTTATAGGTATAGACTGTAAGATACATGAAACTAATATGCTCAAAAAATATATATAACAAAATGAATTTTGGCAAAAAAATAGAAAATTAGAAAAAACAAATAGAAATTTTAGAACTGACAAGAAATAAAATTAAAAACTCAACAGACTGACTTTATCAGATTAGATAAATTGAAGAGAATATTAGTGAACTAAAAATACAGAAGAAAAAAATAACCAAACTAAAACATGAGAAGGGAAATGCAGAGAGAAAATCAGTAATAATACAGATTTAAACAAGATTGACAAAGTTAACCAAATTCATATTCACAGACCACTACACCCAAAAAATATAGAGCACATATTATTTTCAAGTTCACCTGTCAACACAGGTACAATATTTACTAAAACTGACTATATGCTTGGCTAGAAAGCAAAGCTCCACAAATATTAAGTGACTAAAATAATATAGCGTATACTATCTGATGTAGAATTATGCTAGAAATCATTTTTTACAAATTAATAAAAAGTAAAACTCCAAAATGTGCTAAAAGCAGTAATACACTTCTAAATAATTTATGAGTCAAAAAAGAAATTACAATGAAAATTAGAAAATAATTCAAAATAAATGATAATACATAGAAAAATTAGTGGGATCCAACTAAAGCCATGCTGACAGGGTTATAGCCTTAAGTGCTTTATATTGGAAAAGAAAAAAGTTAAAATTAATTAAGTGTCCATCTCCAAAAGTTCAAAATTTTAAAATACAAAATTAAATAATACAGATAAAAAAATCAATGAAACAAATACATAATAGAATCAGAAAGCCAAAATTTAACTTCTTGACAATATTAACACAATTGATAGATACCCATGACCCAAAATTCCTACTCATTAATAACATCTCTGCATGAGTTATTCCAAATCATATATTGTTTTATTTTTATTGTCTGTTTTTTTTAAGATTCACTTATTTTTAGAGAGAAGGAAAGAGTGGGAGAAAGGGGGGAAGGAGGGACAAACACTGATGTGGGACAGAAATATCAGCCAGTTACCTCTCACATGCCCATCAGGGAGCTGGCCCGCTACCCAGACAGGTGCCTGACCAAGATTCAAACCGGTGACCTTTCACTTTGTGGCATAACGCCCAACCCATAGAGCCATACCAGTCGGGGCCAATCTCTGGTTTTTATATTGGTGCTGAACATATAGTATTTCCTGGAATGCCTAATACTTTGTTATGTTTCATTTTTATTATAAAACAACCTCAAATTTATGGAAAAGGTGTAAGAACACTACAAAGAAACACCTGTAGTAACCACAGATAATAATCTGATATATTTCCCCCAGAACTATTTTAGATGGCTACACATTTTTTATTTTGACTTTAACAACTTGCATTTTTCATGTCACAATATTTAGGTAGTACTCATACGACACAGTTCCAAAACACACTAATTTCAGTTACTTTGGTTTACTTAAACACCACTAGTTCCCCCCAAACATGGTTCAAATTCCAATGACCATAGTGCATTATTTAGAATAATTGCACAAATGCCACTGTTAACTCCTCGAACCACAAACCACTACATAAATAACATATGTGCATCATGACCAGTAATCAATCATGTCACTTCCTTGACAGTCTATCAATGACTGGTCACTATGTATCTGTTACTCAGTCTATACAAAGACAGTAAGCATGTAAAGCTGTGTTCCTTTCTTGTCTCAGAGATTAATCCACATAACATTTTACAAAAACAGATAATCAAAAAAAGGGAATTGGCCAGGAAAGATGAAAATGCTGAAAAAGAAAAAGAAGGATGGAGAGAATAAAATTGGAAGTGAAATTAAAGGAGCTCTCAAAGATATTTGATAAAACTAAAAATGCAAAAGATAAAATGTGGGAAGGTGATCCGAACTTGAACATGAGTGCTATCCTTTGCAAAGACAGAGAAATCATGGTCATCGGTACTGTAAGTTACACAAGAATAAGACAACCACTGTTCAATCTATTTTGATACACTTTTTTACAAAAAAATAAAACACTAATTCTCAATTATCTAATGTTTTAAATTACAGTGTCCTAAATAATTATTTTTCATTTGCCTTCCTCTTTAAAAGGGGTATGTAGAATTTTCAGCCAAGAGGGAGGCATAGGTAGATATACTTTGCCTCCTTGAACAACCAAAAGAAAGACAACAACAAATTTAAAAACAAAAAATAACGAGAACTGCCAGAAAACTGACCTGTATGGAAGTCTGACAGCAGTTTAACAAGAAGTTAAAGAGAAACATTGATCTAGACAAGTAGGAGGGGCTGAGACAGGCAGCCTGAGTACAGAGGACTTGCAGCAAGGTGGGAGCTGGAGGACCAGGGCAGGTGAGGCAGCTGGCCAACCAGGCTGTTCCACATTTAAGATAAACCAGGAGCAAGACAGACTATGCAACCCAGGGTTCCAGTGAGGGGAAATAAAGCCTCAAAACCTCTGACTAAAAAACCCGTGAGGGTTGAGGCTGCGGGAGAAAGTCCCAGCCTCACAGAAGAGTTCATTGGAGAGACCCACGGAGCCCTAGAACGTACACAAACCCACACACCTGGAATCAGCACCAGAAGCGCCCAATTTGCTTGTGGGCAGCAGAAGAAGTGATGGAAAGCCAGTGGAGAGTTGAGCAAGCAGTCTTGTTCCCTTTTAGACCCCTCCCCAACAACACAAAAAAAAATACAAAAATACCACGTTCAAACACCCAAAATCAAAAAAAGTCACAAAGAAAACCAACAAGTTGACTCGCACGTACAATTAAACAGTCAACCAGAACAAAAGAAACAAGAATTCAAAAAAATGAGGAGAGGCTTAGGAATCTCCTGGGACAACTTTAAACATTCCTACATCTAAATCATAGGGGTGCCAGAAGGAGAAGAGGAAGAGCAAGAAATTGAAAACTTATTTGAAAACATAATGAAGGAGAACTTCCCCAAGCTCACAAAGGGAACAGACTTCCAGGAAGTCCAGGAAGCTCAGAGATTCCCAAAGAACTTGGACCCAAGGAAGCACACACCAAGGCACATCATCATTACATTACCCAAATTAAAGATAAGGAGAGAAATCTTTAAAGCAGCAAGAGAAAAGGAGACAGTTACCTACAAAGGAGTTCCTGTAAGACTATCAGCTGATTTCTCAAAAGACAACTTACAGGCAAGAAGGGGCTGGAAAGTATTCAAAGTCATGAAAGGCAAGAGCCTATATCCAAGATTACTCTATCAAGCAAAGTTGTCATTTAAAATGGAAGAACACATAAAGGAGTTCATCATCACCAAGCCCTTATATGAGATGTTAAAGGGACTTATCTAACAAAAATAAGATAAAAAATATGAACAGTAAAATGACAACAAACTCACAACTATCAACACCTGAAACTAAACAAACTAAGCAAACAACTAGAACAGGTACAGAGTCACAGAAATAGAGATCACATGGAGGGTTATCAGCAGAGAGGAGGAAGGGGGAGAATGGGGGAAATGGTACAAGAATAAGCAGCATAAATGGCAGGCACAAAATAAACAGGGGGAGGTTAAGAATAGTATGGGAAATGGAGAAGCCAAAGAACTCATATGATCCATGGACATGAACTAAGGTGAGGGAATGATGGTGGGAGGGGTGGTACAGAGCAGAAGGAAATAAAGGGGAGAAAAAATGGAACAAGTGTAATAGCATAATCAATGAAGTATATTTTTTTTAATAAATAAATAAATAAATAAAAATAAAGTCCATTTAGAAGTAAGAAAGCCCTGAGTTTTCCATTAACAGACCTTTCAGTATTAAAACTAATTACAAAAATGCAGACTATCCGGGCCAGTTTCTGGAACACGTAGAAGATGGCTTCAACATTTTTTACCAAGATAAATAAAGCTCAAGACAGCTAAGACCTAAAATTACTTTTTTAAGGCCATTTGAACCATCAAACCCAAGACAATTTAAACAATTACATACTTTCTATCTGGGAAGATTATAAATCCTAATATTATTCATTTGTTGATTACCCTGGAAATTTAATATGCCTACATAACTAAACAAAGTCTTTAGTTGGTCAATATCTTTACCTTCTAAACATGCAACGACCTAACAATCAAACCCATCCAAGCTCATCAATAATTGTGTTTCAATATTTTACTTTCTGCATTTTTTAATTTAACAAACTAAATATAATTATTATTACTATTGACGGGATCTTAACATTTTTCACTTTCCTTTTTGAATGCTAAATAAAAGGATATCTTCGTAACTACTAAGGGGAAATATTAAAAATTTTCATGAACACTGGGAGATGAGGGAGGGCATGCAAGGTAATGAATATCTCATAAACAGTTCCCAAGTAAGATCTGTTTTTGCCCTGACCATTGTGGCTCAGTTGGTTGAGCAACCTCTCACAAAGTGGAAATTGCTGGTTCAATTCCTGGTCAGGGCATATGCCTGGGCTGCAGGCTGAGTTGTAGGCCCAATGCCCAGTTGCGGTGTGTACAAGAGGCAACCAACTGATGTTTCTCTCACACATCGATGATTCTCTCCCACTCATTCTCCCTCCCTTCCCCTCTAAAAACTTAATATATAAAATCTTTAAAAACAAAAAAAAATCACCCTGGCTGGTGTGGCTCAGTGGATTGAGTACCAGCCTGTGAACCAAAGGGTCACAGGTTAAATTCCTATTCATCGCACATGCCTGGGTTACAGGCCAGCTCCCCAGTTGGGGTGCTCAAGAGGCAACCACACGCTGATGTTTCTCTCCCTCTCTTTCGTCTTCCCTTCCCCTCTAAAGATAAATGAATAAAATCTTTTTTAAAACAAGAGGTTATTTTGTTAAGTCTTTTTTTTCATTAAACAAAAAAATTGGACAAATTGAATGATTAAAAAAAGCATTTTAAAAAGGTACTTACCCGTCTCATACGTAATTCTTCTAATGCTTCCAGTAAACTTGTTTTGAAATCTAATAGCTGAATAGAAAACAATGTCTCTGAAGAACTTTGAAGAGCAAAGGTAGATAATGATGAGTCAGTCTTAAAATCATTCTCCATATTAACATTTAGTTCCTGTAATACAAAAAGGGTTTGACTGTAAAAAAAAAAAAGGATTTATCTAGGTTTTTCACATAAAAGTATAGTTAGCATAAAAATGTAACAACCTGTATCCCATAATCCTCCAAGTTTAATAGTGAATAAGTTTTGTCCCTACTCCTATTCTGATCTTGATACACAAAGCACTTAGCAAAAAATTATTGAATTTCATTTCTTTGTGACTAAGGCTTTGTCTGTTACCCTGGTACCCTCAAGGGCTAAATTTTCTGCCCCTGACACCTGTCTCCTAAAGGCTGGGTTCCTAATGCTGCAGGCAAGGCGTGGCCCTTCACTAACTGTTTTACACCAAGGCTGAGAGAAACACTGTGCTTCCTAAACTTCACCTTGGTATAGCGCTTTGTAAGGATAGTATGAATACTGATTAAAAACAATGTAATTTTTAAACCCAACAAAGTCAGAAGAGAAAGACTGGGGTGACTGCCTTTTATTTAAAACCAAGACACTTATCTTTTTCAACTCAGAAAATACTAGTTAGGCAGCAAAAACTTTTCAACTTGCATCGTAATAATTATCAATTCACAGGTATTTGCAAAGAAACAGAGAGTCCTACACACCATTCACTTACCCTGTCCCAATCTTAAGATCTTATATAAAATAGCACAATATGAAAACTGTGTATCTGACACTGGTACAATCCAAAGAGCTTAAAATTTAAAGATGAAAACTTTTAAAATACCTATTAATTCAAATAAAAATAGGAAGTTCATGAACTCCTAACATTAGATAACTTTTTAATTAAAATTACATTTTCCTAAACAAAAAAATTGCAATAAAAACGCACTGTTTTATATTTGCAAAGCTCCTTCATATATGGCTTAAAAGAAGACAATTGGTCAATTCAGTATGTTGCAACATATTATTCAGTTTATTAAAAACTTCACTGTAGTCAAATGAGAAAATGAAGAATGCCAGTAACATTATTGCATTATTATGAAGATATTTTTAACCTTGCAGACCTCCTGAAAGGATCCTCCCACACTTTGAGAACCACTGGTGTAAACTGACCATTGAGTCACCCAACAGTTATCAGTATACCAGAAAAATGGAAGGAAGGCAGTAGTGATTGTGGGTGATATAGATAAACTAATTATTATAACAGGATGTAAAAACACATAGTAAAAGTGTACACATCAAGAAACAGAATTACATTACAGATGAATAAAACAGGTTTGAACTGTACAGGCCCACTTACACTCAGATTTTGTTTTTCATTAAATACCTGTACAGTTTTCAACCTGCAGCTGGGAGTCTATGGAAGCGGAGAGCCAACTGTAAGCATTGATCCACATACTTTATGTAGGGGACTTGAGCATGTAGCAGATCTTAGTACCTTTAGAGAGTCCTGAAACCAGATACTGAGGAACAACTGTTTGCAGTTAACTTTTGGGGGAGTCAAAAGTTACATGCAGATTTTTAACTGCATGGGGCTAACCACCCCTAACCCTTGTGCCATTCAAGAGCTAACTGTATTTAAATGTCAAAACACCTTTATACCAGAAGAAATCGGCAAAGCAATTAAATATAGCTGACTCTGGGACACTGGAATGGGGAAATATAGGTCACATGATTGCTGTTTTGCAATGTGTGCTCATGAGCCCTATTTCTTTCTAACCAAACGCAAATAGTACTTTGGCTAAAATTAAAAATTAACAAAACAAAGCAAAGAAAGAAAATTAAACAGGCCCTGGCTGGTGTTGCTCAGTGGATTGACTATGAACCTGCTAACCAAAGGGTTGCCTGACTGATTCCCAGTCACAGCACATGACTGGGTTGCAGGCCAGGTCCCCAGTTAGGGGCATGCGAGAGGCAACCACATATTGATGTTTCTCTCCCTCTCTTTCTCCCTCCCTTCCCATCTCTCTAAAAATAAATAAATAAATAAAATCTTTTTTAAAAAATTAAGCAGGCCCTGGCTGGTGTAGCTCAGTGGATTGAGCACGGGCCTGTGAACCAAAGGATTGCAATTCAATCCCCAATCAGGGCACATGCCTGGGTTGCAGGCCAGTTCCCAACAGGGGACGCACTAGAGGTAACCATACATTGATGTTTCTCTCCCTCTCTCCTTCCCTTCCCCTCTAAAGATAAATAAATATAATCTTTTAAAAAATTAAACAGGACAGGGCCCTGCCCTTATGGTTATCTAATATTTGTCTTTTACAGCTAATAATTATGGTAGATGTATATAGATATATACGGGTATCACAGATACACAAATATATAAGAGTACATAGAGTTAGAATTCTTTTGGCAGCAGATAATATAAAGTCTGACTGGCATTAGCTTAAACAAGAAGAGCATGTATTATTTTACATTATGGAAGTACAGAGGTTGGGGAGACTCCCGGTGTGATTATGACTGGTGCCTGAACAATGCTGTCAAGGGCCAAGGTTCTCTTTGCCACATCAAGTGAGAGGGTGAAGACCATTCTCAGCAATCAGACTGTCAACACTCCAGAAAATGTCATCACTCAGAAGGGACACAGTTATTGTGAGGGCTCCAGAGGCACTCTGCACAGGGACTTCAGTCACACCAATGTAGAACTCAGTCTCCTTGGAGAGAAAAAGAGGCTCAGGGTTGATAAATGGTGGAGAGACAGAAAGGCACTGGCTACCATCAGCACTATTTGTAGCCAAATACTGACCACCGTCAGAGGTGTTACACTGGGCTTCCCTTACAAGGTAAGGTCTGTGTGTCTGCTCACTTTCCCATCGGCATCCTTATTCAGGAGGATGGTTCTCTTACTGCAATCAGAAACTCCTTAAGTAAAAACACATCCACAGGGTTTCGAGGTCAGGTTTTGCATGTTTAGTATCTCAAGCCCAGAAGGATGAGTTGGTTCTTAAAGGGAATAGCACAAACTGGTTTTAAATTCAGCTACTTTGATTCAGCAAGCCACAACAGTTAACAAGAAGGACATCAGAAATGGATGGCATCCATTTTCTGAAATACCAACAGTTCAATAGGCTGATGCAAAAGATCCACATTCTCCAGGTACAGAAACAGCAAGATGCCAGATGATTTCTCAGACTTACTTGTAATGTTTTTAAAGATGCAACAAAAACATGTATTGATTTGGGGAAAAACAAAGGACCAAGGTTCTTCCCTCATCATACACCCTGCCATTCTCACTGCCCTCAAGCTGACTCCTCTGGTGGTCAAGATGGCTTCAGCAATTCCAGGTGTTATGACTAGACAATACACAGCACAAGCGACGGCTCATTTCCTCCCGAGATGCTTTCTTAGGAGTGAGGAAAATTAGCTCAGAAGCCTCCTATCAGAATACACTTCCCTTCAGATCTCCTTGGCTAGGATCAAGTTGCTCACCTATGGAATTGGTCAAAAAAGTTAATTTAATTTTTTCCATACAATGGCTCTACGAGTGCTTAGTTGTCCTTAACTTCATTAGAAACAATTTTGTTAGACTGCATTGTGACAGCTGTCATATCAGTGTGCATTTAAAAAAAAAAACCATCAGCGCTGGTGAATTTTTGTGTAGCCACTTTAATATTGAAGATGGAATAAAATAAGCAACATATGTCCAAGATGGAAGAAAATAAGCAACTATCTGGCATATTATGCTTTATGACTTCAAGAAAGGTAAAAACGCAACTGAAACACAAAAAAAGATTTATCTCATATATGAAGAAGGTGCTGTGACTAATCAAAATGTCAAAAGTGGTTTGTCAAATTTCTTGGTACTACTGACATTTTGGCCAAGTAATTCTTTGCTGTGGGGTTGTCTTATGTATTGGATGATGTTTAGTAGCACCCCTGGCCTCTACCCACTAGAAGCCAATAGTGAGAGATAGCAGACATACTCACAATACCCAAATCAATAAAGTTATGAAAAATGAAAAATGTGTCATTTTTCGCGTAAATGTGCTATAGGTTACTGGTTTCCTTGACCCCCTCCTCATAGTCAATAAATGTTAGAGCAGCTCACAGAACTCAGGAAAATAGTTAACTTACTAGAATACTAATCTATTACAAAGAATATTAAAAGATGTGATGCACAGCCAGATGAAGAGATACATAAAGAGAGGTCCAGAAGGGTCCTGAGCACAGGAGCTTCTGTCCCTATAAAGTTTGGAGTGTGTCACCTTCTCGGCACATAGATCATTCTTGTTCACCAACCCAGAGGCTCTCTGAACCTCTGTAGTTTAGGGATTTTATGGAGGCTTCATTGTGTGGACATGATTGATTATATCTTTGGAAATTAGTGATAAAGTCAATCTCTAATCCCTTTACCCACCAGAAGGTCTGGTGGGAGGAGGCACCTGAAAATTTCAACCCTCTAATCACACGGCTGATTCCCCTGGCATCCTTAGGGGCTTTCCAAAAGCCACCTCATTAACTTAAAACTCAGGAGTGGTTGAGAGGAGCAGGTTATGAATAACAAGACATCTTTCACCTTATGTGGCTCTAGAGCTATTATCAGGAAGGGAGCACAAAAGACCAAATACCACAACAGAAGATGTTCCCATTACTCTTACTGCTTAGAAATTACCAAAGGTTTTAGGAGCTCTATGCCTTACACAGGATGAAAACCAAATATATACTTATAATATACTACAACATCACGGAGAACTAATCAGGGAACATTCCATGCCCAAAATATGTGCCCATCTCTTCAGAAATGCTATGGAAGTGACCACTAAATGCCCTTCTTCCTCCTCTTTTAAAATGGAAGTGTCTACTGTGGTTACCCTGTCCATGTACCACCACTGTATATTAGATTGGGAGGCAAATAATTTGGTTTTTAATTCATAGGTCTCTGGATTCAAAGCAGCTATATCTGAGAAGCTGCAGCCAAGGCACATTCAACACATTCACACCTGGTACAGGTCAAGCAATGCTGGACTTTGAGCCTGATATTGTTTGGGCGTGAGATTTTTGCAGTTCCTAGAAGTGGAATGAGCATATTTTGCTGGTGTGAGAAATATAAACTATGATAAATTGCATAATGGTCACAAATCCTTCCCACTCTTCATTTGAAATGTGATATGGTCACTTCTTCCTTACAGAGGTGGAATTTATTTCTCTACCCTCTTGCAACTTAGATTCCATAGGATTTTCTTTGACCAATAGGCCATGAAGACTTACAATCCTGCTCTGAACCTGCCCCGCCACGAAGCACAGAATAAATAACTGCATGGAGAGGGGGAGGACAGCCATCCCTCATGACCTAGATGAGCCCAGCCTTCCACCAAATCTACATGCTCACATTTGAATGCAGTTGCAAATATAAGTCTAGGCAAGACCAGCAGAAAAACATCCTATCTGAGGAATGAGTGAAAAAACAACAAATTGAAATCCTCAAAAATTCCTGGCGGAGACATATAAGATACAGCCACTTTGGAAAACAGTTAAGCAGTTCCTTAAAATGTTAAACACAGAGTTACCATACGAGCCAGTAATTCCACTCCTGGGTACTCAAAAGAACACTGTACAAGAATGTACATAGGAGCATTGTTCATAATAACTAAGAAGTGGAAACAACACAAATGTCCATCAAATGATGAACAGATACTCTGCTGTGTATAGACCACACTTTGAATAATTTTAGTCCTCAAAAAAATTCATGATGAACTGCACAGAGTAGTCAATCAAAGAAACTATAATCAGGTTCTTAGCATATACAGAGCACTACACGAATTTTTCAGAAGATGAGCTTACAACCTGTTTGAAGAAACAAACACAGAAACCAACAGTGTGATAAGCACTAAAATAGAAGCATATACAAAGTACCTAAAGAAAATATAGATAAGAAAGCAATTCTATCCACAGGGCTTAAGGAGGATGCTACAGAAAAAGATATCTGCACTAGGCCTTAAATATTGTCTGGCAAAGACTATGGGAAATAAATAAACAATATTATGTGTGCCAAAATGACTACATTGTTTGTCATTTATATAAAATGCATTCAGTTACCAAAGAAATGTCTACCAGAGAGTGCAAATCTAGAGGATGTGCCACTCAGCTTTGGGAGCCACTGTCGCTGTTTTCTTCACTTTTGTATCCCCCAGAGCCTAGCATGATATCTGGCACATGAGAAGCACTGAGTAAATCTTCTTTCAGTTCAAAAACATACCAAGTTTATTCCCACATATTTTCTGTTCCTTGTGTCCAGAATGTTCTATTTTCACATTTACACAGAATTTCCTCCCTGTGTTTCAGGCCTCACTCAGCTCAAATGAACTCTTCAATATGCACCACACTCCATCACTCTCCAGCACATCATCCTGCTTTATCTTCTTCACCATTACTCCACATTTTTCTGTGAATTACTTGTTAACTTTATTACTTCTCCTCCCTCCTTTGAAATGTAAGCTTTGTGAGAGCATAGTCTCACCTGTCCTGACCATGCCATGTCTTCAGCACCTGGGACAGAGCTGATATACTACGGGAATATCGGAGATTAAATAAATATCTGTTGAATATTAAATTAACTTATCTCATCTCCCTAGTCCTTGAAAGTATTTAGTGACCCTTCCTTTAGGCACATAAATAATCATTCAAAGAGAAACAGACTGGGAATTAGTTGGTATTAACACATCTGTTAAAAGGTAATCTGTGATTGCAGACAACCTGCTTGTCATTTCTAGATCTACTTTCTTACTTTATTTCTAAATTTACTTCCAGATCCAAACTTCTATCTAGTGGCCACCATGTGCATGGTTCCAATGCATCTTTAGTCATCTCAAAAGCACTCATTGCATTTTTCACCTCATATTTAACAAATTAAAATGTGCACTTTCTTTTCCCCAAATCTTTTAAATTTCATTTCTATCAGTAATATGACAGCTGTGGTTTAAATTTCCAATGAGCACTCACAATCTCTGATTTCTGCCTTTCCTCTCTCACTTTCACTCCCCTTCATCCCCTGAAACTAATCTTTAAGTAGACCTGTTTGTTCTTCCTTCTAATTGGCCCTAGATTTATCCTGCATCACCACTACTACTGCTGTCAATCTAATCAGACCCTCACTACCTCAAACATGAATTATAATCACCTTTCCTTGTTATCCCTTTATTTAAATCTTCTCCCCCCACTTCAATCTTTCCTGCATTTTTTTCCTGCTCCACAATTACTTTTCAAAACACTACCTAAAGCTCAGCAATCTCCAAATATAAGAGGGCTCCTCTTTCTACAAATCAAGTCCAAATGCATTTCTCTGATTTTTAAGGGTTCCCCATAGTTTCATCCCCCTTCTCAACTTTAACCTTCTTCTGAACCCAACAGAGGTCCCAATAAAAGACCAGAATATCCTCTATTATAGTTTCCTTACTCTCTCCACCTAATTCATGCTAATTCTCACTTCAGTGCCTAGAACAATTTTTCACCTTTCCCTCTTATCTAAATTCTATCAATCTTTTGTGCCCAATTCAAGGTCCTTTTCCTCCAGGAACATTCCTCTGACTACTCTAAACCACTTTGGCCCCTCCATTCTTCAAATTCCTACTGCATGCTTAAACCCAAAACTACAAAGTTTAACAATAATTTACCAGTTGTTCTATGAGTGTTCAATCTGCCTCTCCAAATGGGATGTTTCTTAAAGGCAAGAACTATTTGACACTTATTTCATTTACTCTCCCACAGCATTTAATACAGTTTTAGGCACAAAATAAGGACTCAGTGAATTAACTAGCAATTGGAAAATATTATTTTTATACAACTTCTTCCATATTACAAGGCAATTTCACCTATATTTTTCCTTTAATCCTTAAGCTGCTTCTCTGAGGTTTATAGGGTATTACTTCCTACATGGTATAACAGACAAGATAGTCGAACTTAGAGGCCTACATTTGAATAAAAACTTGACTGCTTTGTCAACTCTGTAAGCTTGGGGAGAAGAACTAGTTTTTCTGAGACTCAGAAAAATCCTAACCTGACAATAAATTCCAAGTTTAAACTAAAAAATTACACACACACACACACACACACACACACACACACAACAGGGTTATATTTTAAAAGATCAGCACTGTTAAAGGCTTGAAACATTTTTAAGTGCATTAACAACCCAAATCAGTTAAATTAATAAATAACTGTGAATAGAATATTTAAAAAATCTATAAGTATGTCTGATTCCATTTTCTATACTACTGAGACTTCTTAAAATATTACACATAATAATTGTAATGCTTTAAGTATTGGTATTTTATCATAAAGCTGTATTTCTTTAAAAAGAACTTATCCATATCCCAACATATCCCAAAAGAGATTTAAGGCAGTGATTTAAGAGGATTGCTGTATTTTTATTTGTGATTTTTATTACTAAAGAAAGCTAAAATATTTCCATCAGAATGATCCTATTTTATATGGCAAGTCAATGTCAAAATGTTATTCATTTATCAGAAATACACCTTAAAGTACATTTGTTTAGTGACCTGCTATTTGTTTCTTGCTACATATAATACTGCTTATCTTTAATGCTCAAAGTTCAAAATCATTAGCCAAATATCTGCAAAGTTGGGAGTAATGTATCTTTATTTCCAGAATAGAAAATCATATTACTTACCTCTTAACTTTAATTATCAATAGTGTTAAAAAAAAACACACAATGAAGTAAATCAGTGGTTCTCTAAGTGTGGTCCCTGAACCAACAATATCAGCAACACCTAAGGATCTGTTAGAAATGCAAATTCTAGGGCCTGAAATCTACGGAATCAAGAACTGGGGGCAGGGTCCAACAACTGTGTTTTAGCAAGTCCACTTAAAGTGTGGGAACCACAGGTATGAATTAGCCTGAGCATGTGATACTTACTTGGTCACTGAATATGTTTTAAACATGTAAGAAATTTAGATTTAGATCCTGTCTAGGAAAAGAGTTTTGTTTCCTTGATTTAATTTACCAAATGTTGATTTAAAGGACTAGATGAAACGGTGAACACCACATTGAGGCCTCCACAGTGGAAATGAAAGACTGGTGACAACCCTAATCTTTTAAGTTAAGAATAAGAGAAAATCAATGCTAAGTACTCACAAATTTGCAAATATTACCAAAATCTGAACCCAGGCAAATGACTAAGAAGATTACCGAAATCTGAACCCAGGCAAATGACTAAGAAGATGTCATTATTTCCCCATTTGGTATACTTTTAAAATTTATGATCAGTTAGAAGTGTTGTAAAGCAAAATAGGTAAAGCATATGGGAATCAATCCAATGGTCTTAGGTTGACAGGCATTTTGTTCTTGTCCAGAAATTTGCAACTAGTGTGCTAGAACAGCGTACTATGAGTAAGTTACAGGTTTGGGAGTCATTATTCCCTTCACTCATGCAAAAAGGCAGGTACAGCCTGGAAAAGCAAAAACACCCAGGGCTGGTTGCAAGAGGTCAGAAATAACTTTGTCTACATGCCCCGCTGCACCATACAAATACTGTGTTACCATCTCCCAAATGTGTCATGATGTGAGGTGAACAAAGGCAGGAAGCACTCTTCCACTTCTGTTAACTCAGTGAGTAGGATACTTTCAGTTGCAAATATAAAAAACACAATTCAAACTGGCTTTAGAAAAAAATAAAATGTACTGGCTTGTCTGATTTAAAAATCTAAAATTAGGTTAGGCAAGCAATATGACAGGCACCTGAATTGTTATTCTCTTTAAGTTTTGCCTATGATCCCTTGATATTGGTTACAGTCTAAATAGACTACTATTTCATAGTGCCAAATGGCTCCAAGCAGCCACCAAGGTTACACACTTCCTTGCTCCTTCTTCCATCAAGAAAAAGAGAGTCTATGTCCCAGTAAAAGTTCTGAGATTACCTATTTGTGGCTGCTTGGGTTACCTTTCCATTACCAGACCAATTCCGTGCTTGGGACTGATGGAAGCACAGTTCAATGAACTTAACCTTTGGAGCTGGAGGTGAAGTCAATCCAGATTAATCTCACAATCCTCAAAGGCATGTATGTGATGCCTTTCTCAGGCATGTATGAGGATGACTATTAACAGAAATAGCAAATACTGTTATCAAGACAGAGGAAGAATGCCACCCGACCAGTGTGGCTCAGTTGACTGGGCATCATCTTGTAAACTAAAAGGTCACCAGTCTGGTCAGAGTACATGCCTTGGTTGGGGGTTTGGTCTGGTTGAGGTGCATAGGAAAGGCAACCAATTGACATATCTTTCTCACACTGATGTTTCTCTCCCTCGCTTTCTCCCTCCCTTCCCCTCTCTCTAAAATCGGTAAGAAGGTCCTCAGGTAAGGATAAAAAATAAATAAATTTACAAAAATAAAAACAGCTTTCCAGAATAACGTATCACAATCTGTAAATAAGCTAAATTATAAGACAAAACCAACTGCCTTTTTCTTTAGATTAAAAGTACACTAGTGACATTTTAAAAAGTGTATATTAAAGTAACATTTTTACCTATCAAATCAGCAATGTTTTTAAAAAATATTTAGTAAGTAAAGGGATGGTTAAACAGGCATTCAGACAGTACTAGTAGAAATATAAGTGGAAACAATCCTTTTAAAAAACAATTTAGCATGTTCCAAGAATCTACAAATATATACTGACACCACGTCTAAGAAGCTATTCAAAAGAAAAACATCCTTAAATGCAGAAGTTTTCATATCAACAGATGTTTACTACTAAATATTTATTAGTAAAAAGAAGAAAGAGCCCTAGCTGAGTAAGCTCAGTGGATTGAGTCTGTGAACCAAAAGGCTGTCAGTTCCATTCCCAGTCAGGGCACATGCCTGGGTTGCGGGCCAGGTCGCCAGTTGAGGGCATGCAAGAGTTAACAGATGGACGTTTCTCTCCCTCTTTCTTCTTTCCTCCCCCACCTCTAAAAAATAAATAAATAAATAAAATCTTTAAAAAAAAAGAAAGAAAAATTGCAAACAATTTAAATATCCACTAGTGAGAAAACGGTTATCACTACCTGATGAGATATATGCAGCCTTACTTAAATGAAAATAGCTAATATTAGTTGAGCACTTACTATATATAAGATACTCCCTTAACACTGTATTGAGTTCTCAAAAAAACTTAATAAGATATTTACTATCAATATTTCCACTTCACAAATTAAAAAGCTGAGGCACAAAGGAATTTAGTAATTTATCCAAGGTTATCCAGTAAGGGATAGAACCAGATAAGAACCCAGGAATCTGGTTCCAAGTTTACACTCTTAACTTGCTCTCTTGTGTAGTTTATAGCAATAAAAAATATTTGTTACAATATTTTGTTAAAAACAGACAACAACAAAAACAGAAGTCAGAGTCTTTCAGTTAAAGATGGTGGACTGAACACAGGTATTTAGCTCAGCCCCACTAAAATGATTGTGGGAAATGTAAGGCATAAACCTGGGCAATGAGAATAGAAGACAAGATAAAAACAACAAAAATCTGGGGATTTTTGTCAGGCAGATGAGTAGTAATGTTTGTAACACCTGAGAAAGCAAAGCCAGCAACAGGGAAAACTGAAAAACACTCTGATTTACATCCCTTGCCCCCCTTCCCCAAACCACTTCCCTAATTGCTTCCCCCTTCCTTCCCTGCTCCCCAAAGCAAAACAAAGGGTCTGGTGATACCAGAGACCTTTAACAGTGAAGGCAATGGCAAGGCCAAAAAGAGGATAACTGCCTGAGACATGTTAAGTAGAGGCTAAACCCAGACTCCTGTTCTCTGGTTACCTGGACAGATTAGAAGTCATTGTCAAAATAATAAAAGTCTCTAGAATGGTGGGTTAACAGGAACGGCGGAGATGAGGGGTCAGATCTACTATATGGAAAAGTTTACATAAGAAATGTTGAAATACCCTGTCCCACCAGCTTTCTTCCTCAAAGGTTTCCCACAGCTGCTGACGGCCAGCCAGCACTCAAAGCAGGAGACTGAAGAACTTTCTGAATTGAAGGGAATTCCACTGGGCCAAGAGAAAAGACACAAGTAACAAGACACCAACAGCTGCTTCACAAAATGTTCTAATCAGATTACCCTGATATGAAAACCACCCTCAATAAGCCCCACCCATACATCTAGAGTTTCCAACCCACATTTTTGGCGCCTCATTCTTAAATATAGAGCAGAGAAATGCAGACCAATAGATTTTTGAGACAAAGTGTCTAATTTCAAAGCAGAAACCAAAATAAATGAAAAACAAATTTTGAAAGCAATTCAGAGGAAGCAAAGCTTAAGCAGAGGGAATTCTTTCAAGAGACATCATTAATATTCTCACTATAAGAGTATATATATACTGCTGCATTTATGAAAAAAGGGAGATGTTACCATAAAATGAAGATTCACAGAGTTCTTTTAAAAACTAAGATAGTAGAGGGGGAGGGGATGAAGAAAACTAAGATAGTAGAAATAAAAAATTCGATGGAGAAGTTGGAAGACAACATTAAGGAAATCTTGCAAAAAGAGCAAAAAGCCAAAAAAAATTGAAGAAAAAAGGGCTAGACAACTAGCAGATTAATTCTGGAGATCCAATAACTATACCCTAGAAGGAAAAAAAAGAAAGAAAATGGAGAATAAATCATGAGAAATTTTTCAAAATCAATTTTTCCAGAATTACAAAAAATATGAGTCTGCAAAGGAATCATTAAGTGCCAGGACCAAGACACCCCATGGGGAAATAATATAACAGTGGAGAAAAGGGAAAGGATTCTGTAAACTTCAAGAAAGGAAAAAACTTATATTATAGTCTTTAATATATGCAACAAAAGCTAGTGCTTGCTCCAGAAGCACATACACAATGAAAGGTAGAATAAAGAGGCTACACCTTCAAAATAAGGGAAAATAGTTACCAAACTGGACTTTTACCAGCCATGCCAAGAGTGAAGGTAAATGGAATTTTCAAACATGCAGTGTCCAAACCAATTTACCTTCCATGTATCCTTTCTCAGGAAGCTACTTAAGGATTTCTGGGAGAAAGAGAAGGGTATGGGACAAAGGAGACCGTACACAAGAGGGAAAGGACTCCTGGAACTGTGAAAGGAGATACTGAGATGACATTTTTACAGCAAACCTAGAGAACTAGTCAAAATGCAAGTGGTTTAGTAACCTCTGGAAAGAGTTCCTCGATGAGATTAGCAGGTTACCACTGGTTTTAAATCAGTAATAAGTTTCATGTATCTGAGAAAAGTCTGGGGTTGAGTTAATAATGAATACATTACAAAGGTATCAATAGGGAAAAACAAGACAAATGTGGTGGGGGGCAATGTTGTATAGGTAAGGAAAAATAACCATAGCATATTCTAATAGTTCCACTGTGAATAGCATTTATGCAGTCATAATAATATAACTGTACTTATAGAATCAAGATTACATGAAAGGGGAAGAATTAGGGGGAAAAAATGAAAGAAAAGCTAAATGCTCATTTGCCATTATAGAAAGTCATAAAATAATAATGCCTAACACTGGAAAATCAAGATGTAGCAATGATAATTACCATATTATTTAGAGATGTGGAAGTAAATGTCTAAAGAATCAGCTAAAATAGTTTAAAGTAGTGGCTCTGGAGAAGAGTAAACTGCAGGAGATATTACTGTTTTTCTGAACAAACTTTGTAAAAATATTTTTAATATTTTATTTTTATTTATTTTTAGAGAGAAGGGAGGGGAGGGAAAAAGAGAGGGAAAGAAACATAGATCAACTGCCTCTGGTACATGTCCCTACTGGGGGCCACACCTGCAACCCAGGCATGTACTCTGACCAGGAATCAAACCAGTGATCTTTCATTTTGTGGAACTACACCCAACCAACTTAGCCACAGTAGTCAGGACAACTTTGTGAAAAAAATTTTTAATTATTTGCACACGTAACTTTGATAAAAATACCAGACTCAAAAACTTAGGATTCAAATTTATGTAAGCATCATGGTTAAAACTATACCTATATAAATATCATCAGAAAAAAATATCAGAAGTAAATATATAAGAAACATTTTCAAAAACAGGCCACATGGTAGGACACAAAACAAGCCTCAACAAATTCAAGAAAACTGAAATCGTATCAAACATGTGCTCAGATCACAAAGGATTAAAATTAGAAACCAACCTCAAGGAAAAAACTCAAAAACATTAAAATACATGGAGACTGAATAACATGTTATTAATGAAAGGGTTGACCAAGAGATCAAAGAAAAAATCAAAAAGCATCTGGAAACAAATGAAAATGAACACACGACTCAAAGCCTATGGGACACAGCCAAGGTAGTACTAAAAGGGAAGTTCACAGCAATACAGGCCTACTGAAAGAAAGAAAGAAAGAAAAATCTCAAATAAACAACCTAACCCTGCATCTAAAAGAACTGGAAGAACAACAACAAACAATGACCAGAGCAAGTAGAAGAAAGGAAATAATCAAGATCAGGGCAAAATTAAATGACACAGAGACTAAAAGAACAATTCAAATGAT